>NC_060120.1:43100451-43403251 GCF_021461395.2 Schistocerca americana
AGGGAGTAGAACTAAAGAAGAACCTGGAGCAATTGATCTAAATTGGGTAAAATGAGCGAATTAGTAGGAAAGGAGGCGCTCGTGTCAAGTAGAAGCTTTGAGTTTGTGTGGGAAGCGTGCTAGGATGGTGGAGCAAAGATCGTGCAAAGCGGCAATGCGAATCCAAAGTCCAATCCAGCTTCTCACTTACAATCAAGGGGAGAATTAACGTCCACCACTTAAATATCGAGGTATGTGGCCTTTATTACAAGTTTCGTAGGTGTGGTGTCGTAAATCAAATCCTTCTAATCGAGCGACGTGGCGTAGCAGTTAACAAAAGACCCGCATTAGGGAGGACGGTGGCTTAAATTTGCGTCCGGACATAAAGTTTCCATAAGGCGCTTAAACCAAATGCCAGAACTGCTACTTTAAAGGACATGACCGAATTTCATTCTAATCTTTCTTTAATTCGAGTTCTCTAACGAATTTATCGTAGGCGCGACGCTAAACCCTCACCTTACTTCCTTCCTCAGCTGATGAATAACCGAAACCCAGTAATCTGTGAATGCATTAGACCCTGAGTGACGTATACTCTTTTCTGAGCAACAAATATCCAACTAAACTCAATTAAATGTTTCCAGAACGATTAATGATCTTGAAACAAAATCCGGACACTGAAAATTACGTACATGGACAAGTGTTTATACACTCCTGGAAATGGAAAAAAGAACACATTGACACCGGTGTGTCAGACCCACCATACTTGCTCCGGACACTGCGAGAGGGCTGTACAAGCAATGATCACACGCACGGCACAGCGGACACACCAGGAACCGCGGTGTTGGCCGTCGAATGGCGCTAGCTGCGCAGCATTTGTGCACCGCCGCCGTCAGTGTCAGCCAGTTTGCCGTGGCATACGGAGCTCCATCGCAGTCTTTAACACTGGTAGCATGCCGCGACAGCGTGGACGTGAACCGTATGTGCAGTTGACGGACTTTGAGCGAGGGCGTATAGTGGGCATGCGGGAGGCCGGGTAGACGTACCGCCGAATTGCTCAACACGTGGGGAGTGAGGTCTCCACAGTACATCGATGTTGTCGCCAGTGGTCGGCGGAAGGTGCACGTGCCCGTCGACCAGGGACCGGACCGCAGCGACGCACGGATGCACGCCAAGACCGTAGGATCCTACGCAGTGCCGTAGGGGACTGCACCGCCACTTCCCAGCAAATTATTGACACTGTTGCTCCTGGGGCATCGGCGAGGACCATTCGCAACCGTCTCCATGAAGCTGGGCTACGGTCCCGCACACCGTTAGGCCGTCTTCCGCTCACGCCCCAACATCGTGCAGCCCGCCTCCAGTGGTGTCGCGACAGGCGTGAATGGAGGGACGAATGGAGACGTGTCGTCTTCAGCGATGAGAGTCGCTTCTGCCTTGGTGCCAATGATGGTCGTATGCGTGTTTGGCGCCGTGCAGGTGAGCGCCACAATCAGGACTGCATACGACCGAGGCACACAGGGCCAACACCCGGCATCATGGTGTGGGGAGCGATCTCCTACACTGGCCGTACACCACTGGTGATCGTCGAGGGGACACTGAATAGTGCACGGTACATCCAAACCGTCATCGAATCCATCGTTCTACCATTCCTAGACCGGCAAGGGAACTTGCTGTTCCAACAGGACAATGCACGTCCGCATGTATCCCGTGCCACCCAACGTGCTCTAGAAGGTGTAAGTCAACTACCCTGGCCAGCAAGATCTCCGGATCTGTCCCCCATTGAGCATGTTTGGGACTGGATGAAGCATCGTCTCACGCGGTCTGCACGTCCAGCACGAACGCTGGTCCAACTGAGGCGCCAGGTGGAAATGGCATGGCAAGCCGTTCCACAGGACTACATCCAGCATCTCTACGATCGTCTCCATGGGAGAATAGCAGCCTGCATTGCTGCGAAAGGTGGATATACACTGTACTAGTGCCGACATTGTGCATGCTCTGTTGCCTGTGTCTATGTGCCTGTGGTTCTGTCAGTGTGATCATGTGATGTATCTGACCCCAGGAATGTGTCAATAAAGTTTCCCCTTCCTGGGACAATGAATTCACGGTGTTCTT
Source organism: Schistocerca americana (assembly GCF_021461395.2). Classification (NCBI taxonomy): domain Eukaryota; kingdom Metazoa; phylum Arthropoda; class Insecta; order Orthoptera; family Acrididae; genus Schistocerca; species Schistocerca americana. The sequence goes on from NC_060120.1 coordinate 43,102,540, forward strand.
ATTTCAATTTCCAGGAGTGTATTTTTAGTCGGTTTTTCTTAGATGGAATCGTATATTTTTCTTTGAGTTCATTCGATAACACTTGACTACAGTTTACTGACATTATTATCCTCATTACGCTCTGAAGCTTTTTGCGAAAACAGGAGGCCCAAGACTTCGAAGAAAATATACTCCCCCCTGCTTCGACACGTAAGCATGGAGCAATGAGGCGAGCAGCAGTCCTGCACGGATGCAGGACAGAATGAGACGTAGATTTTGTGTGATCTTCCCAATATCCGTGTGGATTCGACGAAACCATGGGGAACTTAAATAAGGACAGCTTAATGGGAATTTTAATACTTCTCCTTCCGGACAATGCTGTATCTTAAGCAAGTAACTGACACCAGTTCCTCAGAACGTATTTTTAAAAAGGAATGTACGTAGAAATCGTGGCCAAACTAAACCAATCAGAATATGGATTTTTTTATCTACTATTAGCTGTCACTTAGGAGACATTTTATTATGGTTTCACTCCCCACTTAGTCAGTTTTCTTCTTGGAATCATCTTATCCCCGATATCTTCGTACCAACACATAGATGGATATTATCGTTCACGTTCCCATGCGAGAAACAATTCTCATATTATTTTTGAACATTTACATCCCTCTCAAAGTGTCCGAATGGAAGTAGACGTTCTGTTTGAATTTTGTCTGTAAATGACCATTTCACCCTCATAAACGACATAATTTCGCACATGATCCATATTAGAGAAAAATATTAGCTGTGCAAGTAATGATTCATCCTACTCCCTATCTGACGCTTTCAGAGACTGCGCTCTAGACAGTATATCTGGGATTCGCCATTAAAAGAAGTGCTGACTGCTACTGACAAGGGGTTTCAGATCGATTCCGTATATCTGGATTTCCGGAAGGCTTTTGACACTGTACTACACAAGCAGCTCGTATTGAAATTGCGTGCTTATGGAATATCGTTTCAGTTATGTGACTGATTTGTGATTTCCTATCAGAGAGGTCACAGTTCGTAGTAACTGACGGAAAGTCATCGAGTAAAACAGAAGTGATTTCTGGAGTTCCCCAAGGTAGTGTTATAGACCCTTTGCTGTTCATTATCTATATAAACGATTTGGGAGACAATCTGAGCAGCCGTCTTCGGTTGTTTGCAGATGACGCTGTCGTTTATTGACTTATAAAGTCATCAGTAGATCAAAACAAACTGCACAACGATTTAGAAAAGATATCTGAATGGTGCGAAAAGTAGCAGTAGACCCTAAATAACGAAAAGTGTGAGGTCATCCACATGAGTGCTTAAACGAACTCAAACTTCGGTTACACGATAAATCAGTCAGCCGGCCGGTGTGGCCTAGAGGTTTTAGGCGCTTCAGTCTGGAACCGCGTGACCTCTACGGTCGCAGGTTTGAATCCTGCCTCGGGCATGGATGTGTGTGATGTCCTTAGGTTAGTTAGGTTTAAGTAGTTCTATGTTCTATGGGACTGATGTCCTCAGATGTTAAGTCCCATAGTGCTCAGAGCCATTTGACCAATTTTTTTGATAAATCAGTCTAATCTAAAATCCGTAAATTCAAATAAATATCTAGATATTACAATTACGAACAAATTAAATTGGAAGGAACACATAGAAAATGTTGTGGTGAAGGCTAACCAAAGACTGCGTTTTATTGACAGGACACCGACCTACTAAGGAGAGTGCCTACACTACGCTTGTCCGTCCTCTTTTAGAATACTGCTGCGCGCTGTGGGAGCCTTACCAGATAGGACTGACGGAGTACATCGAAAAAGTTCAAAGAAAGTCAGCACGTTTTGTATTATCGCGAAATATGGAAGAGTGTGTCACAGAAATGATACAAGATTTGGGCTGGACATTATTACAAGAAAGGCGTTTTTCGTTGCGACGGAATCTTCTCACGAAATGCCAATCACCAACTTTCTCCTCCGAATGCGAAAATATTTTGTTGACACGGACCTACATAGGGCGGAACGATCACCACGGTAAAATAAGGGGGATTAGCCGAGCGGTCTGAGGCGCTGCAGTCATGGACTGTACGGCTGGTCCCGGCAGAGGTTCGAGTCCTCCCTCGGGCATGGGTGTGTGTGTTTGTCCTTAGGATAACTTAGGTTAAGTAGCGTGTAAGCTTAGGGACTTATGACCTTAGCAGTTAAGTCCCATAAGATTTCACACACACATTTTGATAAAATAAGGGAAATCTGAGCTAGTACGGAAAGATACAGGTGTTCATTCTCTCCCTGCACTATACGAGATTGGAATAACAGATAATTGTGAAGGTGGTTCGATGAACCCTCTGCCAGGCAGTTAAATGTGATTTTCAGAGTATTCATGTGTATGTAAATCTAGAATTGTGCTCCACAATGTAGAGTCTAGTGGAAGTGGACCTGCTGTTCGTTTTGCAGTGCCGATTTCAGAGGTCTACCAAAAATAAGGATGAAAGTTACGTTCGCATGATGTGTCACTGCCAAGTGACACAGATCTATGAAACTTGGAACATACATACAAGGAACAGCTACAGTATAGTACAGAAGCTAAGTAAAAGAAATAGCCAGTCAGACCAAATTAAATGACACTTTTATTCAAAGAAAATAACTGCGCCGAAGTAATCATTACTTAAGATAGGCGGTATGTGGTTCTTAACTATGATCACAAATGGCTGCAGCACATGGACTGCATCGTGCTCCTATGCTGGACACCAGCTTCGTGAGTCGTCCTTATTGTAGGGTGATCCCTTCGCCCACCATTGCGTTTGACAGTTGCTGGATGGTTGGTTGTGCGTACGGATGCGCTGCAAAACGATTCCGCAACGCAGCCCACACGTCGGGGCAACGGGCAGGACAGTCCATTCGTCGAATATCCTCAGTTCCAAGAGTTCTCGAATTGAACGGTTCGATGCAGTCGCTCACTGTCATCGATAAAAATGCAGTCAGGGTAAAATGCACGGCTGAAAAGTCGAACATTGGAATGGAATGCTTTGCTCCAGTAAAGTTGAACGGTGAGCTTACGGTGTTCAAATATTTGGAGGTCAGTACGTCCATGCAATATTATGCCTGGCGAACGCACACGATCGTGTTAGAAATATTTCTGTGTCCATTACGTATTCATACCTCTCGCCATATGAGGCTGCGTCCACAATCACTACCCAGATTGAGCCTGGTCCGATACGAGAAGAGGACACGACGCGATGCCTCATTGGTTCAGTCCCTATTCTTTAACACCATTGCAAACTTTCCCGCCGATGTGCTCCTGTCAACGAAACACAACGTGCTGATTGTTGGTCATGCAGGTGCCGTCGCGGTGTGGAGCACGTGGTTGCACACCTCGCAGTCTGTTAAATGTGACTGCAGTTACATACACTGGGTAACATGGGTCCCTTCTTGCCTACTGCACAATGTGGTGGTCATCTGCTGCTGCAGTTGACGCTGATCCACCACCTCTTCTTCAGGGAGCAGTGCCGGTCGTTCCGGGCGCTCCCCATACACGTGAAACAATACTGTGTGCAGTACCAAACTAGCGGCCTATACTCGTCACACTTCGCCCTTCTTCCAGTTTCTCCATGATTCTTACCTGCGTGATCCAGTTGTTGCTTCTGAGTCATTTTGTAGTGAAGAACACCACCGCAGTGCGGCATAAATGCTCGCCATTTGACAGTCATTGTCTCTTTCCTTCAACTGCTTCGTGTTGGCGTCATGCCATGTGAAATCCAGCTTCCTGTGGACGGCTGAGAGACCTATGGCAACATGCTCCGGTACTTTCTTTCCACCAAATAGTTAATATGGAATGGTACATTATTCATCTCGTTCCTAAGATTGGCTGGGCTGACTCCGAAAAATCTTAATTTCCTCCCTTTCATGGTCTTGTAGTTACTTGTAAATGTTCCATTATCTTAGTGTTGTTGTTGTTGTTGTGGTCTTCAGTCCTGAGACTGGTTTGATGCAGCTCTCCATGCTACTCTATCTTGTGCAAGCTTCTTCATCTCCCAGTACCTACTGCAACCTACATCCTTCTGAATCTGCTTGGTGTATTCATCTCTTGGTCTCCTTCTACGATTTTTACCCTCCACGCTGCCCTCCAATACTAAATTGGTGATCCCCTGATGCCTCAGAACATGTCCTACCAACCGATCCCTTCTTCTAGTCAAGTTGTGCCACAAACGTCTCTTCTCCCCAATCCTCTGCAACACCTCCTCATTAGTTATGTGATCTACCCATCTAATCTTCAGCATTCTTCTGTAGCACCACATTTCGAAAGCTTCTATTCCCTTCTTGTCTAAACTACTTATCGTCCATGTTTCACTTCCATACATGGCTACACTCCATACAAATACTTTCAGAAACGGCTTCCTGACACTTAAATCTAAGTATTCACTATTAATTCTACGGAAATATCGCCCGCGGAAGCAAGTCAGCCCCCCAGGAATAACATACAAAGGATAGGAAATGAAGTTAGTGCATAAAGCGCTGCGCGTTGGAATGCAGGCTGTAGTCTTTCTTACGAACATACAGGTAGACGTAATTGAAATCGCTCAAAAACCGATTTGCACTATTCACAGGACTTACAGACTGTTTAGTCTGGCAGAAAATCACATCGACGAGGGCAGGATATTTGTGATAACCTATTGTCGTTGAAGAGTGTAGAGTCGGTCTGGTACCAGTCCATGCCTCGAGCATGCAGTCCCACGGGTTCAGGTGGGAAGTGGATCAGCCGTGTTTTGGGACAATAATCATCTATGGATGTCGGACGTTTCTCATAGCTGCCAAGAATAACTTAGGACTTTGAAGCATCAGGGCAGGATCCTAAATCCTATTTTCCAGTCCCACAAGACTTTGATGATGAGAGACGATACACTCTGTTCATCTGGGAGTTTAATCAGCAAACAGATAAAAGCCATATTTCCAAACAGTCAGTGAGCAGAATGGGATCGAAACGGATAGGACAAAATACTTAATTCCTTTCTTCAAAATTATGTCACAGAGAGAGCTCGTACTTCGGTTCCTCTTTTCAGTCGTCGCAGGAACGCTAAAATGACTTCTTTTTTTTTAGTTCCTCCTGTGCCAACCTCTTCATCTCATAGCAGCAGTTGCAACCGACGTCCTCAGTTATATGCTGGATGTATTCCAATCCCTGTCTTCCTCTTCGGTTTTTGCCCTCTACAACTCCCTCTAGCGCTATGGAAGCCATCTCTTGATGTCTTAACAGATGTCCTACAAGTGTTTTCCACATACTCCTTTTCTCTCCGATTCTGTGCAGAACCTCCTCATTCCTTATCAGTCGGCCTATTCTCGTCTGTAGCGGCGCATCTCAAAAGCATCGATTTTCTTCTGTTTTGGTTTCCCCAGTCCATGTTTCACTACCATACAATGTGTTCCGAAATAAATGACCCCGGGACAGCAAATGAACCAAAATCGCTCAACAGAGGAAAGGCAACTGAAACTGTTGGGAAACCTAAACGAATTTACACACTGTTGGTGAAAGAACTCATTCGTCCGCCATTAAACATGATGCAAACTGAAGTGTCGTTCACCATTTCGCCAATAACCTTCCGTTAACTGTGCTTAAGTTTCAATGGGTAGGATCATTTCTGCATTCAGAATCCCTGTTACAGTATGAACACCACACAAAACGGGATAGTTAATTACTTCACACCTTTAAAATCACACAAATAAACAGTAAAGAACGAGTCCTGGTCGCTGAGCACACGTAGAAGAAGCTGAACCTTCGAGTTCGTCGTCGCAAGAGAGCGTTAACTACAGAGTAATTGTTGTAATAATCAGATGTGCCTAAATGCACTACTGTCCATTAAAATTGCTCCACCAACAAGAAATGCAGATGATTAACGGGTATTCACTGGACAAATACGTTATACTAGAACTGACATGTGACCACATTTTCACGCAATTTGGGTGCGTAGATCGTGAGAAATCAGTACCCAGAACAACCACCTCTGGCCGTAATAACGGACTTGATACGCCTCGGCACAGAGTCAGAGCTCGGATGGCGTGTACAGGTACAGCTGGCCGTGCAGCTTCAACACGATACCACAGTTCATCAAGAGTAGTGACTGGCATACTGTGACGAGCCAGTTGCTCGGCCACCATCGACCAGACCTTTTCAATTGATGAGAGATCTGGAGAATGTGCTGGCCAGGGCAGCAGCGGAACACTTTCTGTATCCAGAAAGGCCCGTACAGGACCTGCAACATGCGGTCGTGCATTATCCTGCTGAAATGTAGGGTTTCGCAGGGATCGAATGAAGGGTAGAGCCACGGGTCGTGACACATCTGAATGTAACGTCAACTGTTGTAAGTGCCGTCAGTGCGAACAAGAGGTGACCGAGACGTGTAACCAATGGCACCCCATACCATCACGCCAGGTGATACGCCAGTATGGCGATGACGAATACACAATACCAATGTGCGTTCACCACGATGTCGCCAAACACGGATGCGACCATCGTCATGCTGTAAACAGAACCTGGATTCATCCCAAAAAATGACGTTTTGCACCCAAGTTCGTCGTTGAGTACACCATCGCAGGCGCTCCTGTCTGTGATGCAGCGTCAAGGGTAACCGCAGCCACGGTGTCTGAACTGATAGCCCATGCTGCTGCAAACGTCGTCGAATTGTTCGTGCAGATGGTTGTTGTCTTGCAAAAGTCCCCATCTGTTGACTCAGGGATGGAGATGTAGCGGCAAGATCCGTTACAGCCATGCGGGTAAGATGCCTGTCATCTCGACTGCTAGTGATACGAGGCCGCTGGGATCCACTTCCGTTCAGTATTACCCTCCGGAGCCAGCCGATTCCATATTCTGCTAACAGTCATTGGATGTGGACCAACGCGAGCAGCAATGTCGCGATACGATAAACCGCAATCGCGACAGGCTACAATGCGACCTTTATCAAAGTCGTGAACGTGATGGTACGTATTTCTCCTCCTTACACCAGGCATCAAAACAACGGTTCACCAGGCAACGCCGGTCAACTGCTGTTTGTGTATGGGAAATCGGTTGGAAACTTTGCTCATGTCAGGACGTTGTAGGTGTCGCCACCGGCGCCAACCTTGTGTGAATGCTCTGAAAAGCTAATCATTTGCATATCACAGCATCTTCTTCCTGTCGGTTAAATTTCGCGTCTGTAGCACGTCATATTCGTGGTGTAGGAATTTCAGTGGCGAGTAGTGTATCTTCTTCTTTAATGTCCCCGTAGTCGCTAGGGACTTGGTGGCAAAGTGCAGTCCTAACACTGTTAATTCTCCCCTTTACTTGTGGTGTGGGTTACCGTAATTCATTAGGCTGCAGAGAGCGCAGCGCCGGAGCTAGGAGCAGCGCGGCGCAGAGCCGGCGCGAGACATTCGCACGCACTCGCCGCGAGCACAAAAAACACGGCGCACTCGGTCCACGCTGGCGGCTGCGGCGGCGGAGCTGGCGCTGCCCCCGCGAGGCAGTAAATAAACCGGAGCAGAGTGGAGCGGCCCGGCCCTGGCAAGGCGCCACGCGCAGCGACACTCGGCGAGGACACTCCGCGACGCCCGTGACGCCTCCCTAGATGGCTCCGCACTTTGCCGCAGCCGCGGCAGTCCACCGGCACATGCGTACTGTCCTAACTACGGGATGTCAGGCGAACCGCGTGCCTGAGGTTCCATTTACGTGGGGAAGAAACTTGGGAAGGACTGAAGAAAGGGGAGTAGGCAGCGCAAAGTGGGTACGGGGAGAAGATGTACAAGTGGTAGTAGAAGGACTTCTGTCACCTCATTGTAGACTTCTGCTTCTTTGGTTAGCTTTCCATTATGAGACTAGCAGTATCTAGTATCCAAAAGCAAGACACGAGCGTCACTGTGATTGGTAGAAATAGGTCGAACTGAACTGTTACTCAGTACAGTGCAATCCGAAAGTCATCATGACTTCTTTTCATACATCAGTGCCTTCTTCCCAATTTTGTGCTATCTATTGCTTTCCCTCCTCCGCTGTCTCCTCTTCGTCCTCTTCCTCCTCCTCCTCCTCCTCCTACATCTACATCTACATCTACATCCATACTCCGCAAGCCACCTCGCGGTGTGTGGCGGAGGGTACCTTGAGTACCTCTATCACTTCTCCCTTCTATTCCAGTCTCGTATTGTTCGTGGAAAGAAAGATTGTCGGTATGCCTCTGTGTGGGCTCTAATCTCTCTGATTTTATCCTCATAGTCTCTTCGCGAGATATACGTAGGAGGGAGCAATATGCTGCTTGACTCCTGGGTGAAGCTATGTTCTCGAAACTTCAACAAAAGCCCGTACCGAGCTACTGAGCGTCTCTCCTGCAGAGTCTTCCGCTGGAGTTTATCATCTCCGAGCCGCTTTACTAAATGATCCTGTAGCGAAGCGCGCTGCTCTCCGTTGGATCTTCTCTATCTCTTCTATCAACCCTACCTGGTACGGATCCCACACTACTGAGCAGTATTCAAGCAGTGGGCGAACAAGCGTACTGTAACCTACTTCCTTCGTTCGCCCACTGCTTGAATACTGCTCACCGGTGTGGGATCCGTACCAGATAGGGTTGATAGAAGATATAGAGAAGATCCACCGGAGAGCCGCGCGCTTCGTTACAGGATAATTTAGTAATCGCGAAAGCGTTACGGAGATGATAGATAAAATGCAGTGGAAGACTCTGCAAGAGAGACGCTCAGTAGCTCGGTACGGGCTCTTGTTGAAGTTTAGAGAACATACCTTCACCGAGGAGTCAAGCAGTATGTTGCTTCCTCCTACGTATATCTCGCGAAGAGACCATGAGGATAAAACCAGAGAGATTAGAGCCCACACAAAAGCATACCGACAATCTTTCTTTCCACGAACAATACGAGACTGGAATAGAAGGGAGAACCGATAGAGGTACTCAAGGTACCCTCCGCCACACACCGCCAGGTGGCTTGCGGAGTATGGATTAGATGTAGATGTAAATGTAGGAGGAGGAGGAGGAGGAGGAGGAGACAGCGGAGGGGGAAAAGTAATAGAGAGCACAAAATTGGGAAGAAGGCACTGATGTATGAAAAGAAGTCATGATGACTTTCGGATTGCACTGTACTGAGTAACAGTTCAGTTCGACCTATTTCTACCAATCACAGTGATGCTTGTGTCTTGCTTTTGGATACTAGATACTGCTAGTCTCATAATGGAAAGCTAACGAAAGAATCAAAAGTGTACAATGAGGTGACAAAAGTCGTGGGAGAGTGATATGTACATATATCTATATCTACAGCTACATATATACTCCGCTAGCCACCAAGCGGTGAGTGGCGGAGGGCACAATTGGCGCCAAAGCCATATTTCCCCCTCCCCCCCCCTCTCTTTCACTCGCGGATCTCGCGAGGGAAAAGCGACTGTCTGAACGCCTCAGTACGAGCTCTTATTCCTCGGGCATAGATGTGTGTGATGTCCTTAGGTTAGTTAAGTTGAAGTAGTTCTAAGTTCTAGGGGCTGATGACCTCAGACGTTCAGTCCCTTAGTGCTCAGAGCCATTTGAACCATTTTCGAACGAACTCTTATTTCCCTTATCTTTGAATGATGATCATTAGGCGATTTGAAAGTTGGTGGTAATAATACATGCTCTACATCCTCGGTGAAGATTGGATTTCGGAATTTAAAGAGCAGCCCCTTCTGTTTAGCGCGTCGTCTATCTGCAAGTGTGTACCACTTCAAACTCTCTGTGAGATTTGTAATGCTCTCGCGATGTCTAAATGTACCAGTCACGAATCTTGCCGCTCCTCTTTGGAACTTCTCAGTCTCTTGAATCACACGCAACTGGTAAGGGGCCCATACAGACGAACAATACTCTAAGACTGGACGAACTAACGTATTGTAAGCTATTGCCTTTGTTGAAGGACTGCATTTCTTCAGGATTATAACAACAAACCGCAATCTAGAGTTCGCCTTACCCGTTACTTGTGTAACATGATCATCCCATTTGAGATCATTTCGAATAGTCATACCCAGGTACTTGACGGATGTTACCGCTTCCAAAGACTGATCATTTATTTTGTACTCGTACATTAATGGGGATTTTCACCTTGTTATACGCAGTAGGTTACACTTACTAATATTGAGAGATAACTGCCAGTCATTACACCACGCATTTATTTTCTGCAAATCCTCATTGACTTGTTCACAACTTTCGTGTGATACTACTTTCCTGTAGATTACAGCTTCATCGGCAAACAGTCTTAAGGCCACTGTCAATACCATCAACCAGATCGTTTATGTAAGTCGTAAAAAGCAAAGGACCTACTACGCTGCCCTGGGACACACCTCAAGTTACGCTTGTTTCTGTTGAGGTTACCCCGTTCAGGACGACATACTGCTCCCTGTCTGTTAGAAAACTTTCTATCCAACCGCATATGTCGTCGGATAGACCGTAAGCGCGCACTCTTTGCAGCAAGCGACAGTGCGGAACTGTGTCGAACACCTTTCGAAAGTCGAGAAATATGGCATCAACCTGGGAGGCGGTACCTAGAGCCTGTTGTACATCATGCACAAAGAGGGCCAGCTGTGTCTCGCATGACCGCTGTTTCTTAAAACCGTGCTGGTTTCTGCAGATGAGCTTCTCAGAGTCTAGAAAGGTCATTATGTCTGAACACAAAATATGTACCATGAGTCTACAACAAATCGATGTCAGTGAAATTGACCGGTAATTATGTGCATCCGATTTTCTACCCTTTTTATAGGTTGCTAAGACCTGGGCCTTCTTCGAGTCCCGTGGAACTTTCCGCCGTTCCAATGATCTCTGATAGATGATGGTGCTATATTTGTAGCATAGTCAACATAAAATCTTACGGGGTTACCGTCTGGGCCAGATGCCTTTTGGCGTCTAAGGATCTTAACTGTTTTACAATCCCAGATACACCAAACACTATGTCAGACATCCTTTCGTTTGTTCGATAATTGAAAGGGGGAATGGTGCTGCAGTCCTCTATCGTAAACCAGTTTTTGAAAGCTAGGTTTAGAATTTCGGCCTCCTGTTTATCATCATCAGTTACATTAACCGTACTGTCAGCAAGAGAAGGTATTGAATTATTTGTAGCGTTCATAGATTTTACGTACGAGCAAAATTTTTTGGTGTTATGTTTAGAATCTGCAGATAAAATATTGCTTTCAAATTCGTTAAAAGGGTCTCTCATTGTACTTCTGACAGCTGCTTTCATTTCGCATATACATGGCGTAGTATCGCGTTCACAACGTATAAAAGGGCAGTGAATTGGCGGGGCTGTCATTTGCTTTCAGGTGATTCATGTGAAGAGGTTTCCCACATGATTATGGCCGCGCGACGAAAATAGCACACGTTGAACGCGGAATGGTGGTTGGAGCTAGAAGCATGGGGCATTCCATTTCGGAAATCGTTATGGAATTCAATATTGTGAGATCCAGAACATCAATAGTGTGACAAGAATACCAAATTTCAGGCATTACCTCTCACTACACACAACACAGTGGCCGACGGCCGTCAATTAACAACTGAGAGCAGTGGCGTTTGCGTAGATTCGTCAGTGATAACAGACAAGCAAATAACTGAATAATTCAATGTGGAACGTACGAAGGACGTATCCGTTAGCACAGTGAGGTGAGATTGTGGCGTTAACTGGCTATGGCGGCAGACGACCGACTCGAGTGCCTTTGCTAACAGCACGACATCGCTTGTGGCACCTCTTCTTGGTTCGCGACCATATCGATTGGACTGTGGCCTTGTCGGACGAGTCTCGACCTCGGTTGGTTAGAGCTGATGGAAGGGTTCGAGTGTGGCGCAGACCCCCATGTTGTCAACAGGGCACTGTGCATGCTGGTGGTGGCTCCATAATGGTGTGGGCTGTGTTTATATGGAATGGACTGGGTCCTCTCCCATAAAACCGATCATCGAATGCATATGGTTATGTTCAGCTACTTCATTTGCACCCATTCATGGACTTTACGTTCCCAGGTAGATACGGATTTTTTATGAGTGGTAGTGCGCCGTGTCACCTGGACACAGTTGTTCGCAATTGGTTTGGAAAAGATTCTGGACAATTCCAGCGTATGGTTTGGCCGCCCAAATCGCCAGACATTAATCCCACGGGACGTAATCGACAGATCAGTTGATGCACAAAATCCTGCTCCGGCAGAACTTTAGCTATTATGGACGGCTATGGAGGCAGCACGGTTCATTATTTCTGCAGGGGGCTTCAAACGACTTGCTGAGTCAGTGCCACGTCTAGTTGCAGCAACTATGCCGGGCAAAAGGCGGTCTGACACGATATTAGGAGGTATCCTATGACTTGTATCACCTCAGTGTAAATACTGCATTTGCTTGTTTGCATGGGGATCTCCCGCAGCGACTGTTACAATCAATTATTGTAGGGGTTTAGCCCTAAGCTTACCGCAGTTAAAGAGTAGTTTTCAGCAGATGTGCTTCGCTTTTATTTAGAAGGCATCTTCTGTGGTCATGTGGATAGACAGGATGTCTCTAGATTTCGATATTTACAGATTAAAATCACTGTTTTTTAAACATTAGTGTACAGCTGTTTATTTACGTTGTTTCTGCCTCTCGTTTACATACTCTGCAAATCAGTGTTTTTTCCTCCGTTGTTAGCGGAGCTTCGTTGTTGACGGAGGTCGGCGTCGAAACAAAAGTGGTTGCACATTTGCTTTCGGCAATTTGCCCTTTTTGTTGAGCTCATTTTTTCTTACGCTGAGCTTAGTTCACTTTTGTAAAATTTCGCAAGAGAAACAGTACCGTAATTTTACGTGTTACGCTTTCAGCACGGTGTTTATGTTTATTCATTTGTTTTCTGTTTAGCTCGTGAGTGTTACCTACCTCCGAATGTTTTGCTTTTTTCTGTGTGTGTGTGTGTGTGTGTGTGTGTGTGTGTGTGTGTGTGTGTGTGTGTGTGTGTGTGTGCGAAGTGGGTAGACACCAATGCAGAGTAGGAAACAGTTGGTTCACAAAAACAGAATAAATTGCCGAATGTCAATGTACAATCAAGTTTATTTCGATCTTAACCTCTGCTAACAAAGAAGGAAAAAAAATCGATTTACGGAATAAGTAAAATTGACGCGAAAATAATGTACGTAACTTGTATACCAGGTTTATAAGGAAACACTGTTTTTGATCTGTAAATACCATGTTATCCATATTTCCTGAATGACAACAGAAAATACTTTACAAACGAGAGTGAAACTGGGCTGATGGGATATATACTCTGTAAATGCAGAAAGCTTAACACGGAAAGAACTAAAATAAGTGGACTTATTTTATGTTTGTTGTTTAGTTTGTTAAGGCTTTGCAGTGAACACTAGTCAAAAAGTGAAGAAGAGACGTGTTATTGTTGCTGTTTTTCTATTTGGACGTTATGAATTATTGTATGTATTATGACACAAAAATTTAATCTGTAAATTAGTTCTTTTTATTTCATTGTAAGTCAATAATCGGAGAAGCACCGATGAGGATTAAACAAAAGTAGTGGGAAGACGCCGTCGGAAGGAGGGCATAAAGGACATCGCAAAGACGACGTCTGATGTCAGTGACGGGTACCAGTTACCCCACAGAGGCAACCGCACACGATTGTATGTCAAATGTGCGAGTCTACCGGCAGCTGTCTCTGGAATCAACAGTACACCGTGGTCACTGAAGAGCTGGAGACGTATTATTCATTGCGATTCCACCCAAAGCAGAGGCGAAGTCAAGTATTAATAACTGTATTACATCAGATACTCTTCATCATTTTGAGCACATCTGATTGACACTAATCAGAACTGCCATAGCTGTACTGACACACATTCAGCGTATCACGACCGATTTCGTTCCTTAGATCACCATCAGGTTGCCGAGTGTCGCCATTAGCATGATTTAAAAGCTCTGCTTGTCTTCTGTGTCTTTCACTGTGGCCCCATACACAATCATTAACCCGGCTCCAGGGAGGTAGGGTCCCCTTCCCTACTCCTTCACTGGGGTAATTCCTGTCTGGCGCGTCCACGTCGCGGGGGTGTTAAGAGGATGCGTGGGCAGGGACTCCCCAAAATTATGGATGAACTAAAGATGGACGGAAAAAGACCTAGAGGGCGCCCAAGAACACAGTGGAAACGGGAGTGGGTTAAACAAAAAGTTTCGAACGCTTGGTATATTTTTTAACTAAGGTATTTGATTGTGTTGATCACAAAATATTGCTCCAGAAGTTGGACCATTACGGAATACGGGGAGTAGCTCACAATTGGTTCACCTCTTACTTTAGCAACAGGCAGCAAAAGGTCATTATTCACAATGCTGATAACGGCTGTGACGTGGGCTCTGAGTCGGGTACTGTCAAGTGGGGGGAGCCCCAGGAATCAGTGTTGGGGCCACTCCTGTTTCTTATTTATATAAATGATATGCCCTCTAGTATTAAGGGTAAGCGTAAAATATTTCTGTTTGCTGATGACACTAGCTTGGTAGTAAAGAATGTTGTGTGCAATATTGGCTCGGTTTCAAATAGTGCAGAACATGACCAAAGTTCACGGCTTGTAGAAAATAAATTAACGCTAAATCACAGTAGGACTCAGTTTTTACAGTTTCTAACACACAGTTCAACAAAACCTGACGTTTTAATTTCACAGAACGAGCATATGATTAGTGAAACTGAAAAGTACAAATTTCTAGATGTTCAAATAGATAGTAAGCTGTCGTGGAAAGCCCACGTTCAGGATCTTGTTCAAAGACTTAATACTGCCATTTTTACTATTCGAACGGTATCAGAAGTGAGTGATCGTCTGACTCGAAAATTAGTCTACTTTTCTTCTTTTCATTCGCTTATGTCATATGGTATTACATTTTGGGGTAACTCTCCCCATTCTAAAAGGACATTTTTGGCTCAAAAACTGGGGGTGCAAGTTCGCGAACCTCTTGTCGACCCCTGTTCACTAGTTTGGGTATTTTGACATTGGCCTCTCAATATGTATATTCCTTACTTTCATTTCTGGTTAACAATATTAGCTTATTCCCAAGGATAAGTAGCTTTTACTCTGTTAATACTCGGCAGAAATCAAACCTGCATTTGGATCGGACTTCCTTAACTCTTGTGCAGAAAGGTGTGCAGTATACGCTGCATCCATTTTCAATAAGCTACCACTCGAATTCAAAGACCTTAGCAGTAATCCACGTGCTTTCAAATCTAAGCTGAAGAGTTTCTTCATGGGTCACTCCTTCTATTTTGCCGAGAAGTTTATAGAAAAATTAAGCTGATTCTTATTGTATTGTTGACTGCGTTTACTTAATCTTATTGACTAACTTTTTTCGGGTTCATAAACATTTATTTTTATCTGTTATTACTTTTATGTTGTAATTTCATGTACTGACACGTTCCATGACATTGGAGATTTTCTCCTCAATTTGGTCCTAAGGAACTTATCTTCTAATAAAAAGAATATCTGTGGAAAGGAGAGGTGTGACGTGGCAGCAAGTGGAGGAAGAAAAGTGGTAGGAGGACCGAGCCAAATGGAAAGGACTCGTCAGCACCCAGACCCGGCAGTGGCTGGAGCGGGATCCGGATATAGATAGACTTGCCTTCTATACCGCTAGTGGCAAAATCTGAAAACGACCATATAAACATTCTACTGTCCGCCCGGTAGAAGCGTGACAAGCACTGAGAACACGCAGCACCGCTCACTGTGTGCACCGGACGCAGAGCGACTCCCAGATTTCATTTAATTTATTTTATTTCAAATGGCTTCGGGAAGACCCAGAGAATCAAGTGCTGAAATATTTTATGTGAAACTAGGACGAGCAATTCCGCTTGTACCCGAGCGGTTCTAGGCGCTTCAGTCTGGAACCACGCGACCGCTACGGTCGCAGGTTCGAATCCTCCCTCGGGCATGGATGTGTGTGATGTCCTTAGGTTAGTTAGTTTTAAGTAGTTCTATGTTCTAGGGAACTGATGACTTCAGCAGTTAAGTCCCATAGTGCTCAGAGACATTTGAACCATTTGAATTCCGCTTAATGCAAGACATTTTTTTAGTTTTGTTTTACCCAGACATGTTTCAGCACTTTTTGTGCAATCTTCAGTCGGTTATTTTTTATTTTCGTACTGTAATACTGTTGTTACACATTAACATTTAGCGAAACTTTTAGTACACAATATTTACAATTGTGAATGAATAATTGTTGTAAAATAGTATACATCACTTGTTCATAGTTCACAGTTCAGATATGCATGAACGACATGATGCACTGTGTGTTGTTTATAACTGCAACACCACAGATGATTATTTATGTGCAACACATGACGATACTGATAATTTCCAAATTTTTATCCGTAAACTTTATAATGAGTATGAGCACACTGAACAGTGTCACATTCCAATTTATTGTACACTAAACTACATAGCAGGCCACTGTGGCCGAGCTGTTCAAGGCGCTTCAGTCCGGAACCGCGCTGCTGCTACGGTCGTACGTTCGAATCTGTCTCGGTCATGGATGTGTGTGAGGTCCTTAGGTTATTTAGGTTTAAGTAGTTCTAAGACTAGGGGACTGATGACCTCAGGTGTTAGCTCCCTTAGTGCTTAGAGCCATTTGAACCATTTTTAAACTACGTAAAGAATCAGTCAGGTGACAAGTACAAACTGTACCTATTATTAAAGATTCTTTTTAGAAAGAGATAACGTAATAAAATACGAAGACTGTGGCTTCCTTCCGCAAGTGGCTTCACAGAAGAGCGATACACCTTACACTGAGGCCGCGGGCGGCGATAACTGGTCTGTACTCTGAACACGCAATCGTGTCTTTTATAAAATAATTGTTGTTGCAATGGTCATCTTCACATACGTCTCTGTAAGTCCAGCTTTGTGCAAGATGGTTGAGCGACGTCGGGTGTTCAGTACAAAATGTAAAATTAAAAACACATTCATCCCTCTTTATTTTCACTGTAATTTATTTATGCAACCAGTTTCGGCGTTTCACTACGCAGTCTTCATCCCTCCTGACTTCCGTGTAGGGGTAATCCATCCTCATATGCTGTCGAAATAGGAGCCAGCATTATGCAACCGGTATCCGTAGACTTCTAGTTGGTTCATCAGTTGACGACAGTGAAACATGTTTGTCTAGCAGTCTTCAGTTGATGAACCAAGGGATCGCTTTGTTGAAACTAGAAGGCTACAGACACCAATTACTTAATACTGGCCTCTATATCGACTGCACCTGAGGTTGGATTCCTCCTATACGTCGGTTAGGGGCACTGAAGATGGCATAGTAAAACGCGGAAAATTGTCGCGTAAATAAACTACATTCAAAATATAGACGACTCAAGGTATTTTTAATGTTGCATTTTATCTTTGCATCAGGTTGGTTTTATTCGTCTTTTCATCCTGAAAGGTTTTTTGTTAATAGATTCTACTGTACATTACCTTCTAACTTTCACACAATGTTGTGTTATTTGCATTGTCATGCCAGTAGGTTTCTATTAATAGTCCTTTGCCTTTTACATGTTGCATTCATATTTTAAGTGTGTATTTAATTTCTATATGTTATATTTCATTGTTAGACACACAGTTTGCCAAATGAAATAATTTTAATTAATTATCACGTATATTTTATTATAAGCTACCAAATTTATGATACTCGTTACTGATGTATCGCCGCACTAATGCCCTCTATGGACTTAGGTAGGTTTGCATTAGTATAGGATGCCCCCAAGTCATTGCCACCACATTTTGTGTGCCTATCTGTACAGATTATTTCACGATGATATTTGTATCTGAAACTCTTAATGGTTCGTACGGCTGGTATATATAGCTGCTAACCATGTTGTCTCTAAATGTAGTCCTAGGTTTTATGTGTGTTTACCCTTATTGTCATAGTACTGCTTTTTTCTAATTTTCTATCTGGATGAGGTCTGATGATGGCTGCAGTGTTTTATTCGGTAATAACAGCGTGCAAAGAGGGAGGTTAAATTCGGGATGATGGTTTTCACGTCCGAAAAACACTATATTAGAGGGTTGTTGGGAAGTTCCCTAGGTGCTCGTAGTATATTTCCTTTTTTTAAAGTATAGACGTACATTTTCAGGATACAGCTGGCCTATGGACAGTTTTTATGCTGTACCACCAAAACTTCTTGTGATCACCTGCAATCGTAGTCAAGTAATGATCTTTTAATCGCAGTTCTTTTCTCAGTAATAAGACTTCACCACTGGAAATTATAATACGTCCAAGTGGTGAAATAAATTAAAATACGTATCCATTCCTTGTTCAGAACCACGATATTTCAATATTTTCTCCACATGCTTTAAACACGTTTCAATACTACCGATACGGAAGGAAGAAAGATGCTTCAGAAAAATGGATTTCACAGTCATCAACTGTTTTCTCACGGAATACCTTTACGTTCAGAGGTGTAAGTTGCATGGTGTCAATCACGAAAATTACTCTAGTCAGCAGTAAAAAAAACTATTTCTTGGCAGTCGGTATAAGAACAATAAAATTGAGAATCATCAGTCATCCGGCAGTAAGCTCAAACCGATGTGGCTTGTATAACGTATGTGATCAAGACGGGGATTCACAAAGTACGAAAAATGATCGGGGACTCTTTTACAGATTTCAAGTCTTCAGTTGACGAATTAATAGTGCCAGCCGCTTGTGGAGGTAAAAAATGATACACTCAGTGAAAAATCATTATAAGACGAAATATGAGGGTTAGAAATTTTGGGTTGAAAGGTATAGCGATCAAAGTCCTCGGCTGTTCTTAAAAACGACTGTAATCATAAACTTTTCTTCAGTATTTAAGTCGTTTTGTAGTTTTTAGGGAAGTCGTGTAATGGAGACTGGTCATCGTCAGTAATCACCTAGATTCATTATTATTGTTCAGATATGTAAGTACTGGGGGCGGGGGGGGGGGGGGGGCGGCAAGTAACTATATTATTAAACAGCTATTACGATCAAGATGAGACCCAACAGAGAAAGATGGACGAATGAGAGAGAGAGAGAACGTGATGTAGCCAAGATGATTCTTGGTGTGAATCATGTAACGAGAGAGCCATATCAGTGCTTACAAAACATGTTCTGGGTGAGACTAGAGAGACCGATTAAAAACTAACTAGGTCAGTCGTTTGTGCGGTCTGATAAGTGTCATAGTCGTTGCTAGATGTAGAACAAGGCGAAACGAAATGGATAGCAGTATACGTGAGTAATATTAGGCAGAGAAGCTTTATACGAAATGTGTCTGACGGTTTTTATTTCAATGCACGAAATACCGTGTTGCCGAAGATAAACTACAAATAAATCTCTGGTGTAATCTGACAAAGCACAAGTAGATACATGAGGCGAACATGTTAACAGACTCTATGGGCTACTGGGATAAAATTTCATCAACGTAATTAACCATAGAAGTTGTACGAAAGGCAGGAAGTCGCATTAGAGCTGTATAAGAACCTCACAGTATAACGAATTCTGATGGGGATGAGCAACTGCCGTTACCAAACTTAAGTTAGAAAGTTATATCAAATTAAAACTCAGGAATTTTGTTCGGTTACAAAACTTTTTTGCGTGCTTGTCTTCCATTTTTATCCAAACTGCGCGGTCTGATAAACGAGTGACGCACCCAGAGGAGATTGTCGGACGTCAGTGCAATTTCATATCTTAAGTACACGACATCGGTGGGTTTGTAAATGATTAGAGTTTCAATGCTATATGAGAGGAAAACGATCATTAGAGTGAATTAGCTTAATTCGTGTTTAGTATTGTTATCAGTTCTAGTAATATGTCTGTATTCGTATAAGGGGCGTAATAGTGTCAGATGCTGAGTATTCAGTGTGAAGTACACGGAGATGCAGCGCACACGTACGAGACAGCGCTAACAACACTTTACAGTCTTTGGAAGGTATCTCGTCGAGGGTCTCAGTTTAGTCGGCTTGTCGAATCGCGCAGCATCCAGGTCTGCGAGACATTCGGATGTGACAGTGTCCCGATGTTTGGACCGCATAGCAACGTGACGACAGGCATACTTGTCGCCAAGGTCCCTGTCGACCACGACTCACCACCGCTGGGGAGGATCGCCATATTATGCAACAAGCACATCGTAACCCGTTCGCATCGGCGGCTGCCATCCGAGAACAAGTAATGGACTGCCTGTGACACTGTGTGTTGTTGTTGTTGTTGTGATCTTCACTCCTGAGACTGGTTTGATGCAGCTCTCCATGCTACTCTATCCTGTGCAAGCTTCTTCATCTCCCAGTACCTACTGCAACCTACATCCTTCTGAATCTGCTTAGTGTATTGATCTCTTGGTCTCCCTCTACGATTTTTACCCTCCACGCTGCCCTCCAATGCTAAATTTGTGATCCCTTGATGCCTCAAAACATGTCCTACCAACCGATCCCTTCTTCTAGTCAAGTTGTGCCACAAACTTCTCTTCTCCCCAATCCTATTCAATACCTCCTCATTAGTTACATGATCTACCCACCTTATCTTCAGCAGTCTTCTGTAGCACCACATTTCGAAAGCTTCTATTCTCTTCTTGTCCAAACTGGTTATCGTCCATGTTTCACTTCCATACATGGCTACACTCCATACAAATACTTTCAGAAACGACTTCCTGACAATTAAATCTATACTCGATGTTAGCAAATTTCTCTTCTTCAGAAACGATTTCCTTGCCAGTCTACATTTTATACCCTCTCTACATCGACCATCATCTGTTATTGTACTCCCTAAATAGCAAAACTCCTTTACTACTTTAAGTGTCTCATTACCTAATCTAATCCCCTCAGCATCACCCGATTTAATTTGACTACATTCCATTATCCTCGTTTTGCTTTTGTTGATGTTCATCTTATATCCTCCTTTCAAGACACTGTCCATTCCGTTCAACTGCTCTTCCAAGTCCTTTGCTGTCTCTGACAGAATTACAATGTCATCGGCAAACCTCAAAGTTTTTACTTCTTCTCCATGAATTTTAATACCTACTCCGAATTTTTCTTTTGTTTCCTTTACTGCTTGCTCAATATACAGATTGAATAACATCGGGAGAGGCTACAACCCTGTCTCACTCCTTTCCCAACCATTGCTTCCCTTTCATGCCCCTCGACTCTTATAACTGCCATCTGGTTTCTGTACAAATTGTAAATCGCCTTTCGCTCCCTGTATTTTACCCCTGCCACCTTTAGAATTTGAAAGAGAGTATTCCAGTTAACGTTGTCAAAAGCTTTCTCTAAGTCTACAAATGCTAGAAACGTAGGTTTGCCTTTTCTTAATCTTTCTTCTAAGATAAGTCGTAAGGTTAGTATTGCCTCACGTGTTCCAACATTGCTACGGAATCCAAACTGATCTTCCCCGAGGTTCGCTTCTACTAGTTTTTCCATTCGTCTGTAAAGAATTCGCGTTAGTATTTTGCAGCTGTGACTTATTAAACTGATAGTTCGGTAATTTCCACATCTGTCAACACCTGCTTTCTTTGGGATTGGAATTATTATATTCTTCTTGAAGTCTGTGGGTATTTCGCCTGTCTCATACATCTTGCTCACCAGATGGTAGAGTTTTGTCATGACTGGCTCTCCCAAGGCCATCAGTAGTTCTAATGGAATGTTGTCTACTCCCGGGGCCTTGTTTCGACTCAGGTCTTTCAGTGCTCTGTCAAACTCTTCACGCAGTATCTTATCTCCCATTTCATCTTCATCTACATCCTCTTCCATTTCCATAATATTGTCCCCAAGTACATCGCCCTTGTATAAACCCTCTATATACTCCTATCCGGCAAAATTGATTAGCATCCACACTAGGGAGTCGCCGTCCCGTGCTAAGGCTGCCATTAAACAGCAGCGTTTCGATCGCGGTAGTCACAGGACTGATTCATTGCCTCACAGTATGTCCAGCGATGACCACTACCACGGATAACCACCGTTAGCGAGTATGGCGGCGACTTGGAGAGAAGTCCCATTTTTCCAATGTTTTAACGAGGTGCGAGACACTCCCGGCGTTTATGGTGTGGAGAAACGTCGTGTATGACTTGAGATCGCGGCTGGTGCTGATCGAGGGAACTCTTGACAGTACAACGGTATGTCACGCACATCCAGAATTCTTATGACTCACCTCTCACGGGACTGTACCATGGTGCCATCTTTCAACATGACAATGCTCGTCCACGCATGGCACGAGTCTCTATGACCTGTCTGCTTGATATTGAGCTACGCCCGTGGGCAACAGGACCCCAGCTTTGTCCCTGACAGAACATGTGTGGTACCAGCTTCGTCCCAGTGGCAGTATCCAAGATACCAAGGACCAGTTATAGCAGTAATGGAATTTAGCAACAGCTGCGTAACTTAAGATGGTATTTTATTTTATTTTGAAGGTTACCAGTTTTAGCATTTCACTATGCATCTCCTCAAATAAACGAAAATGTCATATAGTGCCATAAATCTCTGGATGCCGTGAATTCGATCGTTACACTAGTCCTTTATTGGAAGACTTGATAGCAACTGAGCGCACGTGCAGTCCAAGAACGTTCTCCGAATAAAAGCACTGGTGTACCGTTCAAATTCACGACGTCCAGAGATTTATGGCTCTATATGACATTTTCGTTTATTTGGAGAGACGCATATGGGGCCTGAAAATGGCATAGAGAAATGCTGAAACTGGTAGCCTTCAAAATAAAATAAAATAACATTTCAAGTTATTTGAATTTCACTGACATTGACAATTACTTTACCACCCGATATCCCCTGTCCATGATGGACCAGCAGAGTTACAACAGTTGTGACCCAGCTTGCCTCAGGAATGGATACAACCAAATCAGTAGACCAGGCGGGTGCAACGTCATCTAATAATTGGGCTCAACTTCTTTGTAAATTTGCCTCGATTTTCTAATCACTGAAATAATATCACATACGCTCTCAACCTGTTAACTTTTATCTCGTTTCCTCCTCCCCTTTCGGGTTTCTTTTTTTGTCAGGCAGTGTATATACAGCTCTTTCAAAGTAGAAAATTGGCAATTTTATGGAAAATCAGTGTAGTCGTATTAACACTGAAAAATTTTATAGTTTTAATTTCTCGTACCTCCATTGCATGCACGTGCCAATGTTTTCTAAAAAGCCAGTTAAAAATACTCTCTTCAAGGAAATTAGGGCTTTCGACGTCTTTCCCCAGGAGACAACAACTGTTTGTACTGTCCTTATTGACGTCGCCTGTCCCGGTACTTAACTACCTAGTTATATTGAGTAACAGTTACACCCAATTGTACTTATTTCTGTTGTGTTCGTGCTGTTCCTAGACAGCAGATAGGGAATCTTTCGTCTTCGTTAATTTGATAAAATTCACTGATTTGAATGACATACTCATCAATATGAAAGATGCGATATAGATAAGTAGCTTTAAGACTGGCATTTACCTACAGCGAAACTTTCTACACAGTAACGTCCATTTTAATGGAATGTGACTTTTTACTTTTCAAAAAATCAGGTAATGTTACTGAAGTTGAACATTTCACTACATTTCGAATAATAAACTGAGAACAATATGTAACATATAACCATCGTTAGTATCCGTGATAGAGAATAGAAGCGCATTCGTTTTAAGGGTTTTATCGTCTCACTCCTACAAATTAATATTCAGTTAACACTGAATATTAATGACCAAACCAAGGCTACATGAATAGTAGCCATGTACCGTTGCGAAACAAGCAACATACTGTTCAAGATAGGAGTTTCAGCAGTGATATCCACGTAGCTGAATTTAAAGAGGTCTGTTATGAGAACGCCGCGTACAGCGCAACACATGAAGAAAAAACAAACATTTGGGTCCAGATGCTGAACAAGGAACACGGATGTATTACAGTGACCTACGCCATTTTATGGGGACACATCCGCCACTACCTCCGCTGAGGACAGTGACCTCGTGTATAGGTTCCAAGTGGAAGAATAAAGCATGGACTTTGATAGTACGTTTGCGTATGTGATAAGGGGTCCAGTTAACTCAAAAACCATCGCTAGATAGCAATGGCTGTCAACACATACAGTGACCTGTGCTCTCAGATAAGTAGGTGTCCCACGTCATAACAGCTGAGAGCTGACGCTACGAATACCATCGCCCTGTTTCTGTTCTGACATTTTACAGTTTACTGTTGACAGTTGTGAGTTCACAGTATGTTCTCTGTATGTTGTCATCGTCCACGTGCTAGAGGAACTAGGAAGTAGACGCAGTAAAGCACACACTACATTTCAGTGAACGACGACCGTGTGTTATCTGTAGTTGCTTTAGTATAAAAAAACAGTATCTAAAATTTCTTAAAAGTACAAAATAATTCCAGCCGATAATGAGAACGGAATCTCTTATTATGGATGTAACGTCTATTAACAACATAACGGAATCTGTTATAGGTTGGTACTATGTGGTCTTAGTTAAATGTTTATTTGATGCATACATTGTTAACACGTTCTAGACATTCGCGGAAATTAAATGTGCTTTAGCTACACAAAGGCCTTCTCCCTGAGCCTAATCAAAAGTTCCGAGAAGTGTTGAGGACACCAAACGCACTGAGTGTTGCACTGCTAAATTTGACAAGCCAGCAAGATTTCCCTGACTGTCTGAAACCAGCAACAAATATTCTTAAAACACACCGTGCAATAAATTGGCTGTGTACAGAGAGATACACGTATTGCAGTTTGGAAAGGTTTTACTGCGGCTTTCAGACTTAAGTTAGGAAGATGATTAACAAAAGCCAACTCGTGTTGATAGAAGAAAACTGAAGTTTGAAATGAAATTGTGGAAAATTGATATTTTATGGGCAGACAGTGATTAACTTTCTTTCGTACACTTAATATTTTCTTTGATGCAATCAAATAAAGGTGTTATACTATTTATCGCTATCGATTACCAAAAGCCATCATCCGAATAACTGAAGCATCATAATAATGCTTTGCGTCTAGGACAAAAGAAGCAGATTTACACAGACAATGATATATTGCTATGAAACATAGGCCTTACTGTGAGGAGTAAACTTCTGAGAATTTACGTCTGGACACCACATTTTATGGAAATTTATCATGGACTGCAGGAAAACCGAAAAACTACAAAAGCGAAGCGTTTGAGTTGTAATGTTACAGAAGAAGGATGAAGAATCAAACAAACTGGGTCAGATAATAAATGAGGAGATTTTGCGCAATATATACGTGGAGAACACTAATCGTAGAAGAGGCAAAATGGTAGGAAATACTAAGATATCAAAGAACAACTTCCATGTTACTATGAGGAGCCGAAGAGATCAAAACCTGTAAGGAAACAGTTGAGTGCGTTGTGTGTAAGTCTACTCTGAGGCAAGCGCGGGTCAGTGGTTCACCGGTCGTTACAGGCTCATCCTCTCCCTTTTTCCCGCACACCAAACACACACAAAAATATAGCTTTCCATACAACAGATGCCGACGATTTTAATAAAAACAAAGTGCAATGTATTAAATGTTTCATAAAAAATAATAATTTGTTTATATCGGTGTTCAGTACAACGCCTTACCGCAATGTCCAAGAAATAGCAGTTCACAAAGCTATAACATTTGAAAGATATTCTTCCAAAAATTTGAGAGGTACACGTGTCACGCAATTGATTTAAGACCTATAACAGTGACAAACCTCCATAAATTTTGCGACTCCATAATTTATCTGGTATAAAATAGAAGTGTGCATCACTATTGTTAGTATTTGACTTAGCTTTAAGACTGCGATGACAGGTCTGCAGATTGCGGCTGTGCGAGAATATAAATAGGGAAGGGTGTATCTTCCTGATTTTCTTTTTTAGTGGACCTGGATTTGTTGTTGGTGGCAGTTATTTCATCCTGTCAATGGGCGTCTTCTCCTGCCTGGAACGTTTTGTGCAACCAGGAAGCTTGGACTAGTGCTGAGGGACACAACTGAAAAGTATCCTTTTAACTTTTTTTTAATTTCTTACCTTTTCCAAGACACTTAGTTCTCATCGTATTGTACTCCCCGACAGTCATCTAAAAATTTCTGAAATTGTTGTTGTTGTTGTGGCTTTCAGTCCGAATACTGCTTTGATGCTGCTTTCAACATCCATACTGTGCAAACCTCTTTACTTCCGAATAGCTATCGCTACTCACATCCATTCACCTGCTTAGTGTACTCACGCCTTGGTCTCTAGACTCAGTACCTCCTTAATAGTTCCGCGATCTACATGTCTTCCATAGCACCACATTTCGAAAGCTTTTGTTTTCTTCTTGTCTGAACACTGCAGACAAATAACTTCAGGGAAGATTATCTAACACTAAAACTGATAGAGGTATTAACAAAATCCTCTGAACGGCTTCCTTTGCTATAGACAGTCTGCATTTGATGTTTTATCCTCCTTGGCTGCCCAAATAGTGAAACTCATGTACTACTTCCTGTTTCTTATTTCCTAAGCTATTCCCCTCAGCATTTCCTCATAATATATAGGATGCCCCAGAAGGAATTGTCAATAATCAGGGATGTGAGGAACGATCATTCGAAGCAAAAAAATTCTAGTAAACAAGCGCTCTAAAATGCACGGACACTTCATCTTCAGCGCTGTGAAACAAGTCTCCTCTACCGCAAGCCCTTTACTTGCCATATTTTCCGAGGAGTTAGTATGGCCGAAAACAATAAAAATTATTTCTTAGACATGGACCATAAAACGCATACCTTATGAGCTGTGAGTACTTGTTCATTAGAAGAGGTGTGTTTCAGTACTGCCAAGACGAACAAGTGCTCATAACTCTTAACCCTTTAGACTCTCTGGCTACAATTGTGTACGTTCTGCTGTGTCTCAGCTGTGACACAAGTATTTTTCTCGCAATGCAAACTTGAGGTATGCAGTGTGAAGGTTCAAGTTTTCCATCATGCGCAAGTGCTGCCAACTGTTGATCAACAACATAAAAATGTCGCGTGACTAGGGCCTCCCGTCGGGTAGAACGTTCGCCTGGTGCATGTCTTTCAATTGGACGCCACTTTCGGCGACTTGCACGTCGATGGGGATGAAATGATGATGATTAGGACAACACGACACCCAGTCCCTAAGCGGAGAAAATCTCCGACCCAGCCGGGAATCGATCCCGGGCCCTGAGGATTGACATTCTGTCGCGCCGCCCACTCAGCTACCGGGGGCGGACACCAACAATATAAAAAAATCAGCAAGTAAATGTAGCAGTGCGCAGCAGCTCGAGGCCACTAGAATACACAGATGTGGCTGGTTCGCTGTATTCCTCTATATTACTATATACTGTTATTTTTCATGGTAATTAGTGAATTGTCATTTTATTGTTTATTAGAACAGAGAATATTTCGTAAGTAGTTATTTCAGTCCCGAAAATGAAGCCAAGTGTACTAATTATGTTTTGTTAAAGCACTCCGTCACCAGGCCATTATTGGCCCATCGGGACCATCCTACCGCCGTGTCATCCTCAGATGAGGATGCGGATAGGAGGGGCGTATGGTCAGCACACCGCTCTCCCAGTCGTTACGATGGTTTTCTTTGCCGGAGCCGCTACTATTCGGTCGAGTAGCTCCTCAGTTGGCATCACGAGGCTGAGTGCACCCCGAAAAATGGCAACAGCACATGGCGGCCCGGATGGTCACCCATCCAAGTGCCGGCCACGCCCGACAGCGCTTAACTTCGGTGAGCTGACGGGAACCGGTCTATCCACTGCGGCAAGGCCGTTGCCAATGTTTGGTAGCGGGTATATATTTTTTGTATAAATGTTGCGTCTAAAATCATTAAAAAGTCATATAAGAGCATTACCATATAAATAAAAAATTTCCTTCCTCCAGAAAAAAAATCAGGTCTGAGAGGGTAAACCTATGCACTTTAGAGCCCAGGATTACAGGACATTTTTACTTATTTTGGTCCACACTCTCAGCTTTCAGCGTATGGAAAGCAATGAGCTTACGGTAGAACTAGTGCTGACAGTTTTTCAGGTACGTATTCTAGAGGCCATGGTTACTAGACTTTGTGCTTCCTGTCATATTTCTTAATACTGATCATTCTTCCGGGGACGCCCTGTGTGTACAAATATAAAGAGGTAGGAACAGGACAGGAAATCGCGGCGATCTTCATCAAACCAATCAGTGGACGGAAACAGAAAAGTATGTCAATAATTCAAGAATAGTCTTAATCGCATTTATTATTGTCATAATACCGCCAACCGATTTCAACCCGACGTAGGGGTCATCTTCTGAGCGTTTACACCATTGGTCGACTGCTGGTGGTGTCACTCCTGTCTACATAACGGCAGGAATTTGATAGTTTCCAGCCGTTATGTAGACAGGAGAGACACCACCAGCAGCCGACCAATGGTGTAAACGCTCAGAAGATGACTCCTACGTCGGGTTGAAACCGGTTGG
This sequence comes from Schistocerca americana, assembly GCF_021461395.2. Taxonomy (NCBI): domain Eukaryota; kingdom Metazoa; phylum Arthropoda; class Insecta; order Orthoptera; family Acrididae; genus Schistocerca; species Schistocerca americana. The sequence goes on from NC_060120.1 coordinate 43,130,876, forward strand.
CGGTATTATAACAATAATAAATGCGATTAAGACTGTTCTTGATTTATTGATTAATCATACTAATCGCTGCTTCTCTGCACAACCATGTTGTCCAGAAAAGTATGTGCCCTTGGATCATCAAGTCTAGAACGGCGCACTTTGTGAAGCAGACATCCTTGCGGACGGCGAGCACAGCACCATTTCGCTTCATTAACTAAGCTCTGTTTCGAGCCCCCTGGCGGATGTCGATCCGAACGGCCCACTTTTTGCCCTCGCGCGTTGTACAACTCAGCATTCACGAAAGAAGACGTTTCTCAGGTCGCCACACAGTGCTGTCATTATAGAGGAGCTCGGGATAGATTCCGAATCGTAAGTCAATGTCTGGGTGGCGCGGCGGAGGATAAATGGCGGCGGGTAATTTTATATCACATTAGAGAGATTTATGGGGCGCGATGCGAGGCGTGGGCAGCATCCGCCCGGGCAGAGAGATAAGGCGGGAGCCGGCACGGCGCGGGCTGGCGAGGCGAGAGGAGCCGGAGGGATGGCCGGCCAGCTGCGGGCTCCGAGCCGCGGGGTGCGCGCGTGGGCGGCGGGCGACGGAAGTGGGCGGCGCGCCGTAACAAGTGTCTGGGCGGCGCGGCGGGCCGCGGCGACAGGCGACAGGCGTCGCCCTCCGGCGCTCCATCGGCGAGCAGGTCGTGTTTCTCCCGACCAGCCTGAGAGTTGCTCCACACTGGCCGTGTAAACGTCAGTCAGGGCGTGACCCATATCGGGGACTAATGGGCAAGCCACTGACGTCTGTCAAGGTGGTCACACGGGTAACATCCGCCCACATTGTCTTCAGCTGTGACGCCGATAATGGAATTAACGAACAAATAGAGGCTAAACAACCACTGTACCAATTCATAAGGGGGAAGTTAAATGAAAACCGAAACCAGCCACAACGGCATCATGGAATGATCACGCTCAAAAGTAACAACATTTATCCCGCTGGAACGATCAGTTCGTGTCTCGTAGAATGTGGTAAGCCGTTGACTGATCCACAACCTCACGCACCCTTCCTCGACCGACTGAAACGGACGGGCGCGCATGTCTTCCTTCATCTACATCTACATCTACATTTATACTCCGCAAGCCACCCAACGGTGTGTGGCGGAGGGTACTTTACGTGCCACGGTCATTGCCTCCCTTTCCTGTTCCAGTCGAGTATGGTTCGAGGGGAAGAACGACTGCCGGAAAGCGTCCGTGCGCGCTAGAATCTCTCTAATTTTACATTCGTGAACTCCTCAGCAGGTATAACTAGGGGGGAGCAATATATTCGATACCTCATCCAGAAACGCACCCTCTCGAAACCTGGACAGCAAGCTACACCGCGATGCAGAGCGCCTCTTTTGCAGAGTCTGCCACTTGAATTTGCTAAACATCTCTGTAACGCTATCCCGCTTACCAAATAATCCTGTGACGAAACGCACCGCTCTTCTTTGGATCTTCTATACCTCCTCCGTCAACCCGACCTGGTACGGATCCCACACTGATGAGCAATACTCAAGTATAGGTCCAACGAGTGTTTTGTAAGCCACCTCCTTTGTTGATGGACTACATTTTCTAAGGACTCTCCCAATGAATCTCAACCTGGCACCCGCCTTACCAACAATTAATTTTATGTGATCATTCCACTTCAAATCGTTCCGCACGCCTCCTCCCAGATATTTTACAGAAGTAACTGCTACCAATGTTTGTTCCGCTATCATATAATCATACAATAAAGGTCCTTCTTTCTATGTATTCGTAATACGTTACATTTGTCTATGTTAAGGGTCAGTTGCCACTCCCTACACCAAGCGCCTACCCGCTGCAGATCTTCCTGTATTTCGCTGCAATTTTCTAGTGCTGAAACTTCTCTTTATACTACAGCATCATCCGCGAAAAGCCGCATGAAACTTTCGACACTATCTTCTAGGTCATTTCTATATATTGTGAAAAGCAATGGTCCCACAACACTCCCCTGTGACTCGCCAGAGGTTACCTTAACGTCTGTAGACGTCTCTCCATTGAGAACAACATGTTGTGTTCTGTTTGCTAAAAACTCTTCAATCCAGCCACACAGCTGGTCTGATATTCCGTAGGCTCTTACTTTGTTTATCAGGCGACTTTATCAGGAAGTCAAGGAAAATGGCATCTACCTGGGAGCCTGTACCTAATATTTTCTGGGTCTGATGAACAAATAAAGCGACTTGGGTCTCACACGATCGCTGTTTCCGGAATCCATGTTGATTCCTACAGAGTAGATTCTGGGTTTCCAGAAATGACATGATATGCGAGCGAAAAATGTGTTCTAAAATTCTACAACACATCGATGTCAGAGATATAGGCCTATAGTCTTACGCATCTGCTCGACGACTCTTCTTGAAAACTGGAACTACCTGTGCTCTTCTCCAATCAATTGGAACCTTCCGTTCCTCTAGGGACTCGCGGTATACGGCTGTTAGAAGGGGGCTAAGTTCTTTCGCGTACTCTGTGTAGAATCGAATTGGTATGCCGTCAGGTCCAGTTGACTCTGTTCAGTGATTTCAGTCGCTTTTCTATTCCTGGGACACTTATTTCGATGTCAGCCATTTTTTCGTTCGTGCGAGGATTTAGAGAAGGAACTGCAGTGCGGTCTTCCTCTGTGAAACAGCTTTGGAAAAAGGTGTTTAGTATTTCAGCTTTACGCGTGTCATCCTCTGTTTCAATGCCATCATCATCGCAGAGTGTCTGGATATGCTTTTTCGATCCACTTACTGATTTAACGTAAGACCAGAACTTCCTAGGATTTTGTGTCAAGTCGGTACATAGAATTTTACTTTCGAATTCACTGAACGCTTCACGCATAGCCCTCCTTACGCCAAAGACGTGAAAACCACACGGTAAAAGATTCTGGTTGTACACAGGATGTTGCAGTGCTTCCCAACCAATTCGCTGATTGTCAGTGTGGGGGTGGGCGTATCCAGCTACAAGAAAATTCCGTCTGACACCATTCCTGGGCGATTTCGCTTCCTGGAGTGTCACATTTTGTGTTCGTAGTTCTACTTATTGATTGTGGTTCCACACAGCAAGCAAAGCGGCCCCTGCAGTTGAAGAAGGTCATCATGACCTTACCAGAACTTGGTGAACGGTTTTGGAATTACTTGGCGAGGGATATTTGGGATGTTTCCGCTGTTGGCTTTGCCGTTTGTCCTCGGGTTCTCATTTGATTACCCTTCACATAAGTAAATAGCTGGCAAACCAGGCTTTTTCCGGGTATTCATTTTGCCAATTTTCTATTAGAAACAAAAAGAAAAAATTGACTTTATTTGCAGTGAAATATCGTAAAAATTTCATTTCCACGTATTCATAAAAACACCCTTGAAATTGTGAAACTGTCATACAAAGACATACACATATTGTACAAAGTTATAAGTACAGTATCTACATTGGCAGATGGTCCTAGACAATATATGCAATGAAGGAACAACTGCTTCGCGTGTCTACAACGCGATTTTGTAAACATCTCTGTAGCAACGCATACTAGTAGCTCTATAGACGGCTATCGTTTTCGCCTACAACCGTTATCGCTTCGCAATTCAAATGGCTCTGAGCACTATGGGATTTAACTGCTGAGGTCATCAGTCCCCTAGAACTTAGAAGTAGTTAAACCTAACTAACCTAAGGACATCACACACATCCATGCCCAGGGCAGGATTCGAACCTGCGACCGTAGCAGTTGCGCGGTTCCAGACTGAAGCGCCTGGAACCGCTCCGCCACTCCGGCCGGCGCTTCGCAATTAAAAGCTGTCAAAAGCGCTGCCAAGTGTCAGGGATTCCCTTAAGTTGACTCAACTGTAGGGGTGTGTTGTAAAGAACAAAAGCCTGCTGCGGCGCTTTCTCACGTGTCTGACTGTATGTCATCATATCTTTTGAGCTATGTATGGTACAATGATACAATTATGTAGGTACATTCAGCAGCGTATGTGGATACTGACTCCAAAATGTGTTGCGAATAGGATTAGTCGAAAAGAGACAATATGTTTAAATGTCGTTCACATAGCAGCAGTTCTTCTCGTATATCAGCGTCTATGACCTATCCCGAGAACTGTATACGGTACCACGATATATTTTTGTAGGTGGATTTAATGGAATATGAGGATACAGCCTGCGAAATGTATGCGAATACATTTAGTAGCACAGCATCACCATACAAGAGTGAAAGTGATCGACGAATTGCTAGCGAGTGCTCCTGGTACTGTGGAAAAGATGAATTCGAATGTTGCATTACATTATGTAAACCAAGATCACAGCACCAGACAGAGCAGAACTCGAATTACCTTATAACCTCCACGACGGCATATCATCCAATTTCAACTCGTGGATGACGACGAGGCAGTTGGCGAGGGAGGGTGGTACATAGCACATGAACTGTATGAAGTTCCGCAAATAGTCCCAGCGGTAAAAGCGTGAGTTACACATTATTATGGCAGGCCAAGAAACTTTTATTGAATCCTTTACCACACTATTTTTGAAACCAGTCACCAACTACAGTCGGAGCGTTCTGCCCGTCGTTCAGTTTCTCGACGAAAGAAATCCTCTACTTCTTCACGGAGCCATTCGATAAACGCTGTGTGAACGTTCTCAGCGTTGCAAAATCTTATTCGCGTCAGATGTTCTCTTACTTGCCGAAAAGGTGGAAATTGTATGGTGCAAGATCTGGACTTCCTGTCTCTTCCCATGTCTCTGCGGCCCTGGTCAAATTGTTGTCACGACGTAAATCCTTGGTACCATATCAATCGTTTCTGTCCCACGCACATCTCAACAACGCTCAACAATGCTCTCATCAACAGACTGTCACACAGCTCATGACGTTAAAACACTAAAACGTTTACAATACACTTGTGGCGTTCGTAACATAAAATAGAGTAATAAAACAGTGGACTGAAGGTCCTCGTCTTACATTAAAATAGTCTTCTGTCAGTATTCGTCCCATCTCATACCGCACACAGCACCAGGTCGCATCCATCTGTCTGCTGTGTGCTCCAACAGTGTCAAGTTGACTCTTGTTGTGAACGGACTGTGTAAGCGCGTCTGTTCGGTCAACCATAATGCGCTTGCATTGTAATATCGTGATGGGCCTGTTGTCCTCACCGCTGCAGAACTGTGTTTGTGGGAGACGCGGAACATGTACTCTCACTTGTGACAATGCGATACTCCGTTGCGTAATGCTCTTAGCGTGGGACGAGATGTGTGACATTCCTTCTGAATTTTCTACACGTATAGAGAGAGCGGACACTACAGTCAAACGGTTGGGAATGCAGTAAAGAGACAGACGGCAGCACCAGGTGCAGAACAACTAGTGATAGAAAAATTTGGAGCAAAAGACTGGATCCTAAAAGAGGTTAAGACAGATAGATGTGAAGACCTAGGGAAGAACCGTGCGGGAGTTTGAGTACAACATAAAGAAAAATCAGACAGAATAGGGTAAGATTTGCAAGACAAATTCTGAAACATGGCTGCGAAACAGTAACTGTGTATAACTGAAGAGGTTGAAAATTCAGCCAACCAGTTGCCAATAAAGGTTTATTAGCCCTTGACCTACGTTTCGATATTTGTAAAAATATCTTCCTTAGAAGTAGTGTGCCTTGTTACATCACATAATCGTACATTAGACTGGATAAAGCCGAACGGCCTTTGTCATATGCAAAATTGACAAAATAAGAATTATCCCAAGCTATGCCATATGCAATCTGGCTGCTGTCTAAAGCCATGGCCTGGTATAATTCTTGTTCTGTCAATTTGGTATATGACAAGAGCCCCTCGGCTTTACCTAATTTAATGTACCATCATGTGATTTAACAACGCCCACTTCTTCTGAAGAAGATATTTTTATGAATATCGAAACCTAGGTCAACGGCAACTAAACCTTTATTTCTAACTCGTTGGCTGATTTTTCAACCTCTTCGATTTGCAAGATATGTGACCAGTGTGGGTAAAATGTCAAAAGAGTATGGGAAACAGCTGGAGGGCAAGAGGAAAGACAGAAACTAAGTGATTTATCCTGCTCACGAAGGACTGGTCTGAACTGAGGCTCAAGGCGGAAGAGAAAGGAAACTGGAGAAGCGAGTACACGCCGAGCAACCTTTAAGAGATCAACGACAGAGAAGGAAACTGGAAAAGGACAGAGAGTCAGCAGCGAAGCATACAGAAGAGCAGATGCTGAAGATCTCGGAAAAACAGCGAGAAAAGTGAGAAGATGAAAAGCTTCTCGAGGAGAACAAGAAAATTCAGTCCATGAAGGGACTACCCTTGGACCTATAGATACCGTAACGGAAGAAGGCGATGATGATGATTTGGGGGGGGGGGGGGGTATATGGGGTGCAGTTTTTATTTTAACTTGTTTCAAAGAGGAAACAAAAAAATGCGACTCTAGGTAATCAATTTTTTTGATTGTGTAGGTCGCTGTTACAACTGACAGAATGTTGGGAACATATAATGCGTTCTTACGTTATCTTGTTGAAAGACAGCGTCACGGAGACCTCGACTGTACGGCATATGGCACGGCAATCGTCCTTAACACGTCGTAAGTGCAAAGACTACTGTCCAAATTACCGGATGGCCTTGCGAATCCGAGATTATCGCATTGTGTAGTGAGTAGGACAGAAAAAAGTGGTAGCCGTGCTCATACACTGTGATGTTTTGGACTCTTTCGCCGTGTGGATATTTTCCTTGCTGAAAACCATACCCATGGTATGCAGCGTAGGTGAACGATGTCGCACGGCTGCTCTATCTCGTGATGAGATTTTAATTCTCTCATGAAGTAGTGTCAAACTCATCATTCGATAATCTCATTTCACAAAATCAGGGAGGGAAAAAGTGAACTATGGGTAGAAGTGCTAAAGTGGCGAATATGCAGTCAGATTAATTTAATGGGATACTATAAAAAATGTTACGGATTTCTTCTACATCTACTGTGGTGTCACCGCCAGACACCACACTTGCTAGGTGGTAGCCTTTAAATCGGCCGCGGTCCGGTAGTATCCGTCGGACCCGCGTGTCGCCACTATCAGTGATTGCAGACCGAGCGCCGCCACACGGCAGGTCTAGAGAGATTTCCTAGCACTCGCCCCAGTTGTACAGTCGACTTTGCTAGCGATGGTTCACTGACAAATTACGCTCTCATTTTTCGAGAGACTTCAGCTACGTCATTTGCTACGACCTAGCAAGGCGCCATTATCATTTGCTATTTATCTTGTGATGCATGTACCGTCAAGAGCGATGTTCACCAATTATGGATTGAAGTTAAGTATTCCAGAAGCTACGTACCTTTTTTACTAGTCTCATTTCCGTGTCCTGTTCCAGACCTCACGCCATCCTGCGTGAGCTTGGCTGTCTGTCCAGTCCACAACATCTACATACACACTTCGCAAGCCACTGCGGATGGCCACGATGGATGGTACGTCGTACTACCATTAATCCTACGCTGTCCTATTCCGTTCGCTTTCTCAGCGGCTACCTTTATTCATCTGTGCCTGCCCTGATCCTTACGCGGGATAAACTATGTTGTCAACATAACAGTCGTACTGTCTTATGCCGAAACAGGATGGCTCTAAGCACTATGGGTCGTCAGTCCCCAAAGAACTACTTAAACCTAACTAACCTACGGACATCACACACATCCATGCCCGAGGCAGGATTCGAACCTGAGACCGTAGCAGCCGCGTGGTTCAGGACTGAAGCGCCTAGAACCGCTCGGCCAAAGCGGCCGGCTCAAAATAGGATTTGGAATTTACCTAAAAGGTTTCCTAGAGAGCTACGTCTTTATTTCAAGGATTACCATTTAAGTATTCTGAAAACTTCCGTTACACTTTCGTATGGGCTAAACCCATCTGTTACAATCCCAGAGTGTCACTGTAATGATTCGACGTCTGGCTACTCGATAAGCACTCCGAACACTGGAACAACATTCTAGAATAGATCGCACTAGCTTCTTGCACGCAATTTACTTTTCAGATACTTTATATTTTCCAGGAACCCTTCCAACATATCTAAATCGTCCATTTGTGTTCCCTAATCTTTGGTACGGTACGTCAATCTTTCTTTTCAACATGTATAATCTCCCACGAGCAGCTAGCAAACTATTGCAGAGTCCTCCACAGATTGCTTCGTTTCTAGTAGTCCTTTTTTTGACAAGAAAAACAGACTTGCAAAGATAGCTCGCTGACTATGTGTAACATTTCAAATGTTAATAATGAATGTTGACATGTTGCCTTTTCGTTTGAAGGTACAAATTCTCATCCTAACGAATACTGTATTTCATAACTTATGAAAAATAATAAACGTTTCAACCAAAATCTGCTTTGATAATTGTTATAGATCCCGTTAACATTCAGCTGTTCTCACAATCGCACAATAATTTGACGCCGATAGACAAATGGCGTCCAAAACAATTTCTGCAAAAAATGAATCAACTCTATTTGAAAACTACTAAGCTGCAAAGAAATGTTTCTGCAAAAATAGCTCGTTACTCGTTGGTACCTCTGGCTCAATTATTTTCATGGGAAACAGGTAATAGTAGCGACATTTTGACCTAAGAGCATTAGTTTCAAGGTACTGCCATCTGACACCAACTATGTGTTGCCATTTTGACTTGAATGGTTACACGGTTTTGTTCAAATCGTAAAACAACAATTGACAGTGGCGGTTATCGTTCTGCGTCATCGCTTGGCATGAGATCTTTTAAAACAATCTCAGTGGTGTAGTTATTGTACGTAACTATTTTTACTCAGCTAGTTGCTTGCAACTATGGCAAAGCATGTTACTGTTATACTTTGCCGATATACTTTACCCAACAAGGATTTGAACGTGCACGTATTTTCCTCACAAGTATAAGCATCACATGAAACCACCAAGGTATTCAGAGGTTTCTCAGCCAGATTATTGTACTCATAGTTGGTTAAAGATTTGAATCTCAAGGCCAAATTTGCAAGAAAGAGCTGGAGTAACCGCTATCGTTTAAAATGGTTGTGTACAGAATGTACATGAGATATGCGCTTGGCAGGACAGAGTTTGTCCGCACGAGCTAACATGCACCGAAGTAGGTTACAATGTTTTAAGTACGATATGCAAGAAAAGTTGACAATAAAATACCAGTTGGTCAATTACCCCTCTTTTGTTAACACATCTGAATGTATTTCGCTAGGTGTTGTTAACACAGCATATAATTATAAGTTACTTCTTCAGAATGGTCCACAGTGTCACCTCTTGAAATTATATTTTCTCTTGAAACAAACAATGGAAGTGAATTTTACTTCAATCTTAGGAGTAAGCCAAGAGACGTTGACCTCGTGTTTTTGAGTAAAAACCAGAAGTAACTGAAAACCTGAGAGACAGTCGTATATATTTTGTGTCATTCACGTATCTTGGGTCTTAACATATATCATCTAATGGAATACTTTTAAAAAAATGTAATGAAACACAGGCCTACCCGTCCGTTGCGTACGATGCAATGGGATCAAAGTGAGAGGAGAAAGTGAAAAGCCACGTGGCTACTAAAGCAAATTAAGGGTTTAGTGATTTGCCTTCTACCGTTAATATGCAATATCTTAAAGCGCAAGACAAATTCTCAATCTTTATGATAATAACACAACTAAAAATTCTGCAACAGAGAAACAGTGGTACAAATTACGAAGTAGAACGATCGTAAAGATTTAGTTTTGTTGAAGAGATTGACAGGTCACGTTTCGTTGGCCAGATAAAGAAAATTGTAGGTCATCTACGAAAAATATTGCTATTATAGCACCTGTGCGATCTGTGATAAGCCGGCCGCTGTGGCCTAGCGGTTCTAGGCGCTTCAGTCTGGAACCGCGCTACTGCTACGGTCGAAGGTTCGAATCTTGTCTCAGGCATGGATGTGTCTGATGCCCTTAGATTAGTTAGATTTAAGTAGTTCTAAGTTCTAGGGGAATGATGACAAAAATGTGTGTGAAATCTTATGGGACTTAACGGCTAAGATCATCAGTCCCTAAGCTTACACACTACTTAACCGAAATTATCCTAAGGATAAACACACACACATGCCCGAGGGAGGACTCGAACGACCGCCGGGATCAGCCGGGACTGATGACCTCAGATGTTAAGTGCCATAGTGCTTAGAGCCATTTGAACCATTTGATCTGTGATAAACAGCTTCATGCATGAGACTAATATCACGTCGAACTTGAAAAATTTGTCTGAAGGCAGAATTTCATAATTCTCGAAAAATAAACGTAGAGGAGACGTGCTTAATTCTTTATTCATGAAAATCTAATTTTCAGTGAGGTATCTACACATTTTTGGAAACCATAAATTTAATGCTTCGTAAGAAATCATAGACATAATATTAATATCAGTTCTTCCTACATTCACTCTTTGACTGCAAAGCAAGCAAGCTCTAACCTGAGAACTGCCTCGTGATGACTGGGTGTTGTGTGATGTTCTTAGGTTGTTGGGTTTAAGTAGTTCTAAGTTCTAAGGGACTGATGACTATAGATGTTAAGTCCCATAGTGCTCAGAGCCATTTGAACCATTTTTAACCTGAGGTGAATATATCCTCTGGGAGGCCTCGTACTGTGGTTTGCGAAAATACAGATGCACAAGTAGAAAGAGATCAACTCTACGACTAGCGCATACCAGAAGATCACCTCGCAACAATGGCAACTGTAATTTTAACTGAGTCTCACTTTAACCTCGTCACACGACTCCTGAAAAGAAATCCCATCAGAATCATGTCTGTTTCCCGTGCTGACAATGGCTTCGATCCCTCACGCTTTCTGCCTAGAAGTGAAGCGTTACTAGTTTCTGAGTTATGCAGCCGTGGTGTACTTTCCTCTTTACACGGTATTTGGACTAGTGCCATGATAGTCTTCGTCGGCTATGGAGCGCAGATTTTAGAAACAAATTTGACTTTTGTCATAGTAGAGCTACAATGTAAACTTAGCCACGTGTATGTAGAATATGTGGGACAGTCAAATGAAAAAGAGACAGATGGAAAAATCTGAGTATACTATTGAGAATGAGATTTTCACTCTGCAGCGGAGTGTGCACTTACATGAAACTTCCTGGCAGTTTAAAACTGTGTGCCGGACCGAGACTCGAACTCGAGACCTATCGCGGGCAAGTGCTCTACGATCTGAGCTACCCAAGCACGACTCACGACCATTCCCCACAGCTTCAATTCTGCCAGTACCTCGTCTCCTACCTTCCAAACTTCACAGAAGCTCTTCTGCGAACCTTGCAGCACTAGCACTTCTGGAAGAAAGGATATTGCGGAGACATGGCTTAGCCACAGCCTGGGGGATGTTTCCAGAATGAGATTTTCACTTTGCAGCGGAGTGTGCGCTGATATGAAACTTCCTAGCAGATTACAACTGTGTGCCGGACCGAGACTTGAACTCGGGACCTTTTTAAGTATACTGTTTCTTATTTCAAAAGTAATCACCATGACTGTTAATACATTTATCCCACTGTGAAACACGACGATTAGTGCCTTCATGAAAAATGTTTGCTGTTGACTACTGAACCATGATTGTACTCCAGCGTGCAGCGTGCACCTCTTCGTCCGAAGTCAATCGACGGCCACTGATGGTTTTCTTCAGGACACCAAAAATATGGAAATCGCAGTGGGAGAGATCGCAACTGTATGGAGTATGCGTAAGGATTTCTTTGCGAAACTTCTGCAGCGTAGAAGAAACAACGTTGGCGGGTCATGGAGTCCTGATGAAAGACATTCGCGGGCATCGATATGCTTTGACGAAGAGATGCCTGGGTGCAATAATGGTTCATAGTTAAACACAAACATTTTTCCATGAAGGCACTGACCGTCTTGTCTCACAGTGGGATGACTGTATTAGCTGTTATGGTGATTATTTTCGAAACATTAGTGCAATTACTTTCGCTCCATCTGTTCCGTTTTTATTTGACTGTCCCTTATAGTATGATAGCAAACCATCGAAGGCTACGACTTCAATAGCAGAAGAATAACATTCTCCGTCTATTATGACATGCTTAGGACAGTTACTGACTTAATCTGGAAATAATTCGTTCTATTATTTTCACTTCCCGCGTTTCATATGTATTGTGTGTCTTGTTTATCCAACATTTTCCACGCCTACGAGGCTAACCGCATCATCCAACATCCACTCTAACCAGAGGACGTTCAGACTGGATATTCACCAACGTCTGAATCCTGGTCACATCGGTGCGGTTCCGCCTCTGTGTGGAACTATTCCTCTAACAGCGCATCTGTGGCAAGGCCGAGGATTAGGAGCGGAGACAATGGCAGCTGCGAAGTTATAGCTTCGCATTCTGATAATGCAAACAATTGACACGACAAGATGTTCGTGTAAGTCAAGAAAACGTTCTCTCTTTCTTTTGTCTCTGATGAGCAGTGGCTTATCTCCCACGCTCATATCTTTGCCAGTTCTTTCGTTTTATGCATCGCTGACTAGACTGCCACCAAGGACTTATTGAGCCGACGCTTCTTTCCGTTTTCCTGTTTCTAATACCCACATATTGTAGGCAAATTTAGGGACAGTGACCAATGTCAGTTTATAAATAATCCTCGTATTCAATAATTACACTTTCCTAAGGGTATGGAGTATTAATACAGAGAGCTCCTATTAACGAAATCGAATTTATGTAATTCGACAATTTCAGGTTTCGATTGACATATCGTAAGAAGCGTTTTTCTTATTCATATCAGTTTACAGAATCAATTTCTTGCCGCCACAATTAGCAGTGGGATGTTTGTGTGTGGGTGAAATCTTATGGGACTTAACTGCTAAGGTCATCAGTCCCTAAGCTTACACATTACTTAACCTAAATTATCCTAAGGACAAACACACACACCCATGCCCGAGGGAGGACTCGAACCTCTGCCGGGACCAGCCGCGGGATGTTTGTAAAAGTCATGTATAACAGATGCTGAAGTAAAAGATAATACTTTATAAAACTGTACAAACTTTTACCTCTAAGTCACTTTCAGGTAAAAAGTCTCCCCTCCACGGGAATATATGTAACGGAGCTACGAGTACAGGATGTAGACACATGGTTGACCACCTACGGAAGTTGGGGTGTGGCGGTGTGTTGCGCTCCGATAGCCAAATGGTAAGGCGACCACTCGCGATAAACAGGTAATTCTGGTTCGAGTCCCGGCCCGTTACAAATTTTCACTGTCTTCATTCTTTTATACAGCTGATGGTTGACCATATTCGCAACTGCGAATACATTCCATGCTGTCATATCTGCGTAAGTGCAGTGTCAGAACGAAATCAGATGATAGTAGCTGAAGATGGCAACAACTAATGAAGGGTAAACTCTGTCAGATATGTTCTGCAATTGTAGAAAAGTGTCATGTGAGAATATAACAGAATAGATTTCAATAAAATAGTTTAAATCCAACATTACGCTGCACTGTGGAAGAGCCATTCTCGATTTTCCCTCGTTCTTATTCAATTTAGCTCTCCTGTCGAATTTGAACAGAATCCATACAGCCTTAGGTTAAAATGTTTAAATGTTAATAAATAATGAACAACGACAGAACGTTAAAGTTAACAGCTGCTTTACACATTTTCAAAAATCACACTATAAATAAAAAACACTTTTCTTTCTTTACTAGCAAAAACACATGAAAATGAAACTTGCTGGTAGATTAAAACTGTGTGCTGGACCGAGACTCGAACTCGGAACCTTTTGCCTTTCGCGGGCAAGTGCTCTGCCAACTGAGCTACCCAAGCACGACTCACGCCCCGTCCTCACAGCTCTACTTCTGCCCGCGAAAGGCAAAAGGTCCCGAGTTCGAGTCTCGGTCCGGCACACAGTTTTAATCTGCCAGGAAGTTTCACTGCAGAGTGAAAATCTTATTCTGGAACACATGAAAATGTTTATCCGAAAATCAACACCTGTAGTCTATCAGATAAGCCAACTGTGATATCGCAGACTTCGGAGTGTGACAGGATTGCAGGTTTATATACGATGTGTTAACTAAGTGTTCAGTGCAATTTTGGCTGTATCGGAGGCACTTTGATGTCAGCGACAAAAAACAGTGGGAGGAATCGAGAGAAGAGATGCAGTAGCAACAGGAAGAACTCGCGTTTATGAAGAACGAATTTCATATTCCAGTGGAGGTGATCTGATGTAGGTTTTTCGTTATTCTCTTAAACCTCTTATGGTAACTCGGGTGTGGTTCCTTCGATATATGCACGAATGATTTGATTCCGCCTCCTTGTCCTTCTGATGTCTTGTGATCTTGTGGTCGATGAGAAGTTAAATCCCAAAATTCATGCAATGGTGTAAGATCAGTGAAGTGACATCAAATAAACTGACGCGATCTGCAAAGATGAGTTAAAACAATCAAACTATGTCAATTTTTCCTCCGCTGACAAAAAGAAGGGAGATCAGGTGTAGCAGAAATTATGTCAAAAGCAAACATTAGAAAGAAATTACGGTATATTGATAATTTTTACTTATGGACCGTCTAACAGCAGCTGAATGAAACACAATTTTAGTGCCATACGCGTTTCGCCTTTATTTTCTGCAAGGCATCATCAGTGACAGGTTGCATGGACAATTTCTTACATATTGCGCTCCTGTTGCTTTTTTGGTGTTGTTCTTCTTCTTATGAATGCCAATTTGCGGTTTTTTTCCCACATTCCACAGCACTATGAACTGAACACTTGTTCCAATGCAATGTTTTGGTTTCCGTTGCAACATAAATAAAAATAATCAATATACCGTAATATTACACGCAACTGAGGAAGACAGGACTACAAAAGTTGAAGATTAGAAAGAAACACCATAGACTCACAGTCCTTTCCGTATGTAGCACATACACATCTACTGGGGAGTCTGTCAGCATAGTATATTTCTGATAAACGCATTCGCTGAGCCAAACGGCGTATGGCGTCTGTGAACGAGTCATAAACGAGGAAGGCTGAGGTATGTATGTTCAAAAAATGGCTCTGAGCACTATGGAACTTAACATCTGAGGTCATCAGTCCCCTACAACTTAGAACTACTTAAACGTAACTAACCTAAGGACAACACACACATCCATGCCCGAGGCAGGATTCGAACCTGTGACCGTAGCGGTCGCGCGGTTCCACACTGAAGCGCCTAGAACCGCTCGGCCCCTCCTGATAGGTGTCAGTTGGTAAGGGGACGGAAACGTCTCACATCAAGAACGTCAAAGTCAGTTAATGTCTTTAATTGGAACACAAAATAGTAAAACATTTTTGGGCACGTCACAACTGAATGTAGTAGCGGCGAGAGAAAGTTGTCAGGTCGCCGAAGTTACATCCACGTTAACAAGTGACACTGCTGTATGTGGCTGTCACACGGTTATTGGATCGTCTGTCAGCACAGTATATATACAATAAACACATTCGCTAAACAAAACTACGAATGGCATCTTAGAACGAATCGGAAGCTTTCCCTAAATTGACAGGTGTCAGTTGGTACAGCGTCATATCAGTAATGTCACATTCAGCTAATGTCATTAGTTAGAACACGAAATAGTAAAACTTGTCTGGGCACGTCGCAATTGAACCTAGGTGAGACGTGAGGGAGTTGTCAGGTCGCCGAAATGTCGTCGACGTTAACAAGTGACCCTCGTCGCCCGGCTGACAGAAGCGCTTGTGGAGGCGTGACGGGGTTCGGCGGTGCGAGCTCACCTTGCGCGGCCGCGCCCACCACGTCCCACCGCCGGGCGGCCATGAGCAGCAGCAGCGTCAGCACCACGTGCGGCCGCATGTCAGGCGAGAGCGCAGGCGAGCCGGCCACTGTGTCATGCTGCGCGCCGCGCCGCGGTCACACTGACTGCCGCCCGCCCGGCTCCGTCGCGGGAACTTTGCCAGCCAGCGCCGCCCCGCGCGGCCGAGGATCCAGGGCCGCCGCAGAGGGGGCGCGCAGGATCTAGGGCCGACCGTCGCTCGTGTCTCGTAGCTCACAAGGGGAAGGCCTCAGATAAGGCCAACCGATTCAGCTCAAATTTGACATGTCGCTTGTGTACAACCTAAATCGAAGGAATCTAACATATTTTGGGTCAACAACCCCGCGTTTTTGAGAAAATAACCCACAAAAGTAATGACGAGGAATCGACTCAAAATTGGCGGGATCGATAGATAATTGTAAATAGAGCATTTTTCACCATCAGATGTGGGACCCGAAAACGTATACTTTTCCAGAAATCGAGGTAAGAAACTTTTACAACTGTCCCTTCTGTAACCAAATGGTAAACGATTTTCGCCGCCAGCACCGATAGCCCAACGGCCAAGGTAACTGCCTGAGAATCGGAGAACCCAGGTTCGAGTGTCGAAGAAACTGTATTCATTCACAAAACGTATTTCATTCGGCGCTTTAACGACGGAAAAATCACTACATGTCTACGCGAGGTTCGCGGCAGCCTGATGACGGAAAACAACTCTTTCCGACTGACTTCTATAAGGCTCATGCTGGACACCTTCACTCTTCCAGGTTCACAACTACAATATAACGAATAGGCAACTGGGACTGCATAACTCTCCCCGCGTGCATTCCGTCCCGTGCCTCGCTGTAAACAAGCGTCGCGCGGTTGGCTATCTGTGGTCCCTCGTGAGGAATTCGCAGCACTCTTACTCGGAGGTGTTTTCATGTGACAAGGCTTGAAAGTTTCATACTTTACTAACGGCGTTTGGGAAATTAGTTTCCCTACCTTATTATTATCATTCTTTATTTATTTACTTACCTTATTAAACCTCCTATCCCTATCAATTTGAGATATGGAAAAATACAAACGAAAGGAATGACACTTCCTGGCAGATTAAAACTGTGTGCCCGACCGAGACTCGAACTCGGGACCTTTGCCTTTCGCGGGCAAGTGCTCTACCATCTGAGCTACCGAACCACGACTCACGCCCGGTACTCACAGCTTTACTTCTGCCAGTATCTCGTCTCCTACCTTCCAAACTTTACTTTCTGGAAAGGAATGACATCCGCGAGGTTTCTTCGAGATTCGAACCCGGGTTTTCCGATTCCCAGCCACTGGCCTCGTCCGTTGCGCTATCGGTGCTGTCGGCGAAAAGCGTTTACCATTGGGTACAGAAGAGGCAGTTGTAAAAGTTTCTTTCCTCGATTTCTGGAAAAGTTTGCGTTTGCGGACCCCATACCTAATGATGAAAAATGCTCTATTTACAATTATCTATCGATCCCTCCAATTTTGAGTCTATTGCTCGTCATAACCTTTAGGGGTGATTTTCTCAAAATTGCGGGGGTGTTGACCCAAAATATCTTAGATTCCTTCGTTTTAGGTTGTATACAGGCGACCTGCCAAATTTGAGCCGAATCGGTTGGCCGTTTCTGAGGCCTTCCCCTTGTCAGTGTTACGTGCATACAAACAGTGTTATTGCCGACAGTGCTATGCCAGTTATGCGATGGCGTATGTAACACTAAACACTTTATGTATCATCGACATGATCAGTCGACAGTAACCCATTTGATAAAAGCCTCCACTCTTCGACATACGTTACGCCTTGAGCTAAAGGTGTCCGTGTTGCACGCTCTTAATAATAGAAATCGGAAATCTGTGGTAAGACCTTATGGGACCAAACTGCTGAGGTCATCGGTCCCTAAGCTGACACACACTACTTAGTCTAACTTAAACTAGCTTACGCTAAGGACAACACACACACCCATTCCCGAGGGAGGACTCGAACCTCCGATGGGGGCAGCCGGGTGAACCGTCTCAGGACGCCACAGGCCACGGGGCTACCCCTCGTGGATGTTCATAATGTTCAAGTGTGTGAAATCTTATGGGACTTAACTACTAAAGTCATCAGTCCCTAAGCTGACACACTACATGACCTAAATTATCCTAAGGACAAACACACACACACACATGCCCGAGGGAGGACTCGAACCTCCGCCGGGACCAGCCGCACAGTCCATGACTGCAGCGCCCTAGACCGCTCGGCTAATCCCAGGCGGCGTGCGCGGCTGTTAATAATATCATCCACCTAACTTCATTAGGTCATTGCGTCAATATTTTCTTTCTCCAGCATTCCAGTAAAGTACTTGCGTCCTCTATGTACCACCCACTCGCCTGGTCATACACTCTAACGAGGAAAACAAAGCACTTGCCATCACAGATTTCCCATGAACTTCGCTCAATGGAAGAGGAGTCAAAATAAGGGAACACGTGTCTCGGCTTATCCGTAAATACTCGGTCGCTTCCGAAAAAACGGCAGTCAAAGTTTTACAGGTAATTTAGGGGTCTTTACCGCTCGATGTCTTTAACTGAGATGGTGACTCAGTTATTAGCATCGCGTCTTCCTAATTTTGTGCAATGGAAGAGGAGTCAAAATAAGGGAACACGTGTCTCGGCTTATCCGTAAATACTCGGCCGCTTCCGAAAAAACGGCAGTCAAAGTTTTACAGGTAATTTAGGGGTCTTTACCGCTCGATGTCTTTAACTGAGATGGTGACTCAGTTATTAGCATCGCGTCTTCCTAATTTTGTGCCCGTGTTCGAACCCCAATATTGTTTTATTTTACTTTATTTTATTTTTATTATTTTTATTTAACTATCCTTTTCCGTAGTAGAATACGACACGAACGTTTCTTATGAAATTAGGGAATAAAAGGGTGTTATATTAACTGCAAGATTAAAACTGAATTTCACAGTAAGTGTCATACAGTTATTATCTATCTTATGTGTATGGTACAGTGAGGGGCTACAATCTGTTTAAATTCTCATACTTTCATATTTTCATATTAATTCTTACATTTTATTCGTAGCACTGAAAGCTTTAGCCATCTTGCTAGTAAATTTCACAGCCTCACATCCTGAACAACGGTTTCACGAACTGAGCGCTGTATCTTGGCAGGGATGGGGACAGCTTTACTTCAGGTGCGAGAACCATTACAGAATTTCAATGGTCTACTTTGGTGCAGCAGATTACAAATAGGTCCTTCGCGTGTCCAGCATTCCGGTACAAATGGGAACAGTTGCATATTACCTGTGGTAACACAGAGGAGGGCGTGAATGAGTAAATGTGCAGAGAGCGTGTTGCTGCACTGGAAAATAAATTGCATTCATCACGTTTGCATGCTACAAGTGTTTCGGTCTCTCTGAGGACCCTATTTCGTTCATTTTCTTATCAACTTAATTTCATTCTATCATCCTCTACTTCATTTCTGTCTGTTTTTTCTAGTTCTTCCCGCTCTTCTCTTCTCTTTCTGTCTGCTTCTGCTCTCTTTCTATGTCATTCTGCTTGTTTTAAGGTCTCCCTAATGCAGAATGGAATGGTTCCAGAGCTAAAATGCTCTGCACCACAGTAGTTTTTAATTTCATGAATTGCCCAAGTGTCACTTTGTTCCGTGACTAATCCCGTTTCCTGAATCTCATGCGACAGGACTAACACTGACACCTTCTCCTCGGAAAATTCCTCCAAAATGTATTGGGATTCCATTGCATCACCTTGAAGAGTGATCTCTCTGGCCTCCAATGAACGAGCTCTACCAGCGACGACCGTCCTGCGTGTCGATGAAGCATATCAGCGCTCTTTGGCGTCGTTTACGTTCACGAAGTGCGTGGAACATAGACAGGCGTTCGCTCGCTATCCTATCCGGCGTCCTCGAGCGGATGACCACCCCCTCTAGGTGACGTTGAATATTAGCGAGGATCTGAGCCTTAGTACCGTGGACAGCCGTTTGTCGTTCCGGAGACGGCGCCATAGCATCGCAGTCTCGCAGTACCCTTAAGTAAAAATCGAATGTAAATCCACGTCAAGTAGCGTGGTCGCTACTGTAGGTTATCAACGTTCGCCTCAGTGCCGGTTTGGCGCAGTCCAACCATCAGCGGATCGTTGTGGGATTTGTACGAAGGCGATTTTCACACGAATGCCGGGCATCCTCAACGGCTTGGCGGCAATCCGGTCAGGTGAGCGACGTTTAATTTCCACGAGCTGCGTCTTCTCCACACTTGTCGCTGTAGGATGATGGCACAGATGTAAGCTGAGTGGTCCGAGAAGGCTGCAGGCCACAGTCCTGCATCCTGTGTCCCAGCGGTAAGAGAACATGAGGCATATATACGGCTGGTGCGACTGGAAGAGCGACTCGTGAAGTGTGTGAATCCCGAGCGTTGGCCATGAAGATGTTCCCAAGTGTTCTGGCAGGTCTCGGATTAGCGTCTCGAGTTCCGGGCACGGAATATGTCGTGGGAGTTGGTCTCTGTGTGTCAGTACGCAATTATAGTCACCTCCAAACACCAGATGGTCGTTGCGGCCTTGGAAGAGCGGGGCGACGTCTTCCGCAAAGAATCGTGAATGTTCGCGACGTTTGTCCGTCCCGGAAGGTGCGCAGGTATTGATAAGGCGGACATACAGTACTGTGAGTGCCATTCCTCTCGCCCCAGGCAGAAAGAGGATATCGTCCGCCACTATCCCTTCCCGAAGAGGTACAGCGACGTCGCTGCCTGTGGGGAAGCTGGAGAGACGCATGCGTCATAACCGAACATGTCTGTGAAGTCGTCGACGTTTACCTCCTGGAAAAGTGCTATATCGTCGGAAGCAGAATTCAACATATACTAAAGCAAGGATAACTTAGCATGCGCCCGTATAGTGTTGATGTTTATAGTTGCAACGCGATAAGTTTGAGGTCTACCCATAGCACACTTGTAAAGGGTGTGTGCTTGTGGCGTCAGGCTGTCTCGTCGTTGTCATTGATGGTGCTAAGGCATAAACACTGGTGGGGTGAATTACCCCGCATGTCATCCGACACGATGGGCAAAGAGTTTTCCTCACCGTCGTCCACCCAGTCGCCATGAAATAGCATCGGCCGTTCGTGGCTGCTGCGGCACCCGGCGCAGACTCCTTCGCCGGCCAGTGTGGCCGAGCGGTTCTAGGCTCTACAGTCTGGAACCGCGTGACCACTACGGTCGCAGGTTCGAATCCTGCCTCGCGCATGGATGTGTGTGATGTCCATAGGTTAGTTAGGTTTAAGTAGTTCCAAGTTCTAGGGGACTGATGACCTCTGAATTTAAGTCCTATAGTGCTCAGAACCCCAGACTCCTTCGGCGCTACTGGCTAGTAATCGGCAGGGGCTATCCGCGTGTGATCCTGCTGTGGTGTGAGGTCGGAGGGACTCAAATCGTCACCATGGCGATGTGTTGGATGGGATGTTACTGCGGCCTCTGTACCGCCAGTACCGTCGTAGGATTGTCCACAGTCCATGCCGGACGTTCGCTGCAAGCACTCGTCCGATGGAGCACGCCGCCTTCTGCTGTGTTTCCGCGGGGAACGCTGTTTACGGACGTGTGTTTCAGTATCCGAATGTGGGTGGATGTCTATTGCTGCTCCGGTGTCTGGAAGAAAAGCCGCTGTCGGCACAACCCGTGGGTCAATGTCCATCCTGTCATCCGCGCTTTCTTGCAAGGTCGTTCGGTGCTCGTCATGAGGAGGTGGCGCCGTTGTAGTGGCTGGGTCCTGTGCTGCAGAATCCATCGGGGTCTCGCTATCGGGGGCGGCTATCGGAAGAATCTGGTCGGCATCGGAAAAGATGGTCGTCCGTGCAACCTCGGCATAATTGAGAGGAAGGGCCGTCACCGTAGAAGGAGACATAGATTCACCCGTCGGGATTTGAGCAAACCGTCGTCGGAGACAATCCGACCTGTCGTGTCCTTCTTGGCCACAACCGAAGCAAGTGCATGGCTGTCTGTCATACATAATAATCGCGCTACATCCGCTGATGACGAGATAGGATGGTACATGTTTTGTCAGTTCAAATGGCTCTGAGCACTATGGGACATAACTTTTGTCAGTTCAATTTTGATCTGTCGTACCCCGTTAAGAACCGGGTACGTTGGGAAGGTGGTCCATTTTTCGACCATGTGGCTGACCACTCTGCCGTAAGGCTGGAAAGCAGCGGTGTCTACGTCCGATGGTACTTCGAACGGGAGTACGAAGACTCGTATCGTACGGAGGCCAAGTCCGCGTGATCGATAGAGACCGCCCCAATATGACCATCAGAATGTTTGAATTTAAGATCGTTAGCATACGCGCTCACGATTCTGTTGCACACTTCGTCACTTACTAACTTGACGTAGACAACACTGCTCGTGATAGAGAGATGGATACCAATTATATCTTGATGATCTATTTTAACGTCGTCACGTAGAAAACGTTCCACTTAAAAAGCTCGCGGCCGTGCATGATCGGGTTGAAAACTGATCTTGATTGTGGTTTGACTGTATGAATGTGCCATATTGCGTCGGTAGTGATGGGCTCTAAACTAGGGGCGACGAAGTATTAAACAACTACGGGCACACGCGACCGCGCAGACGGGACGTAAACAGGACGTCTTCGCCGCAGCGCTGCGGAAAGCACACTGTGGTTCAAGTTCAGGCGGCTCTAAGTACTATGGAACTTAACATATGAGGTCATCAGTCCCCTAGACTTAGACCTACTTAAACCTAACTAACCTAAGGACATCACACTCATCCATGGCCGATGCAGGACTCGAACTTGCGACGGTAGCAGCAGCGCGGTTCTGGACCGAAGCGCGTAGAACCGCTCGGCCACAGCGGCCGCTAAAGCAGACTCTCTGACAGAAACTTCCATATGTCGTCGTCCATGTGTCACACAGCCATGTTGTCCAAAAAACTAGTGTTTACAGTTTGTGTGTGTATGTGTGTTTGTGTTACCTTTCGGGATTTCTCTGCAAACTGAGCTTTAAATTCTGTTACACAACGCTTTCTTGCTGCAGTTTTGCCTTTAAATGATAGGGTGTGCTCCTGTCGAAATATCTCCGTTTGTCGACGACGTAACCCGGCTGCATCACCGTAAGTTATTACATTTAAATATCCAGGGCACAATGGTACAACAGAGCAAGGGTTTATAGGTGTGGAGGGTGGGTGAGTGATGCAATATCACTGTTCTGCCGATTTGTGGTTTCGTGGAAGCTTTTTGTAAGCTTTCTAGGAGGGAAATTTATTGTTAGATTGTGATTAAGGTTCAGTCCTAGGTATTTAAATGTGTTATTTCATTGGATTGGATAATCACAACTAAACAGTCCAGTCACATTAATGTAACTACCGGCTATATTCGACGTCGACGTGCAATAGCCACTTACAGCACTTGCAGCAGAGGGGTACATAAAGCATGTTGGGGCGACTCGGAAAAGCAGAGCACTTGCTCTCGTAATGTGGAAATGGAGCAATCTGTCTGACCTCCAATAAGGCATAACCACTGGTTTTCGGGCCAAGGGTGGATGCATTTCCGGAATGGCTATGTTTGCAGAGTGTTCGCATGCCACCGTGATTAAAGTACGGACCCCTCCTGTACATGGCAATATGGCGCTACCCAAACCGGGCGCCGAGTCAACTGTGATGCACCGCACGTCGCAGATGCGGTGGAAAAGTTGAGCAACTGATTACCCAGATGAGACAAGGCTTTACCGACAGTGTCCCCTAAACGGCCGCTTAGCGAACGTTACTGCATTTGGTCCTCCGTAGCAGGCGCCTGGTTCATGCAACCATACTAACTGCTATTCATTGGCACTCCAGTATCGCAACTGGATGTCCAATGAGTACCGATAGGTGGTGTTTAAAGACGAATCACGTTTTATGCTCCATCGGACAGATGGCCGTTGGCGTGTACGGCTTGGAAAGTCTCAAAGCAAACATCCTGCAACAATCGACGACTGGTCCAGACGGAAGAATGAACAGTAGGATCTGGGGAAAAAATGAAATGATCGTCTGGCACTGTTGGCCGGGAGGGCCCGTCCGGGGAAGTTCGGCCGTGGGGTGCAAGTCTTATTTCAGGTGACCCCACACAGGGCAACTTGCGTATCTGTGATGATGAGAAGATTATAAGAATAACACAACAACAACTTGTCGGGCGTAGTAAATTTCCATGCCGCCCGGAAACCCAACCCGGGCCCGCTGCATGGTAGGCAAGCACGTTACCAGCTTTTTTTCTTTTTTTATCTCATTTTGTTCGTTATTGTTCGTCGCATTTATTCGGGGCGGCCTTCCCATGACACCCATTCAAGTTCATCGCTGGTTCATTCACTCAGTTTTTTTTGTTACAGAGGGCAGCTAACTGACCGAACCTGCTCAGCTACCGTGTCGGCAATTTCAGCCACGCAGTGGACACGATCTGGGAAATGTTTTCGTGACAGTCCCTAAGTGAAGGCACAATGGATCAATGAAGTACGCATCTATCGTTGGTTCTGATGTCCGTCGGTAAATTTGTTTTGTTTTTCGTTGGCACTACAGTGTAACATGTCACGCAGTTCGCAGTGTATTTGCGTGGTTAGAAGAGCGGCGGGATCAGTCTACCACCAAAGACACCGGATCTAACCCAGTCGAGAATGTGTGGGACCACGTCGATCGGGTTGATCGCGTCATGGATCATCGACCGAGAAACTCAGTGTAGCTGGCCAGGGCATTGGGGTCGGCACAGTTCCACATCCCTGTCGTTACCTTTCAGAACCACGTTGATTCTCATCCTGCATGCCGGCCGATGTGGCCGAGCGGTTCTCGGCGCTTCAGCCCGGAACCGCGCTGCTGTTACGGTCACAGGTTGGAATCCTGCCTCGGTGATGGATGTGTGAGATGTCCTTAGGTTAGTTAGGTTTAAGTAGTTCTATGTCTAGGGGACTGATGACCTCAGATGTTAAGTCCCATACTGCTTACAGCCATTTGAACCATCTTCCTGCATCTCTCACAGCAGTCCGCGCTACGAAAGTTGATTATTCAGGATTTAGACAGGTGGCGTCGTTAGTATGACTTGACAGCGTAGCAAGGAAAATTTCATTGAGGCTAAATTTGCGAGAGATTCGTCCTTAATTAGCTTCGGTTCTGGATATGTTTTTCTTCAGGAGAAATGGTTGATAGGGAGCTGAAGGGATTGTTATGATTTGTGGAGGACAGTGTAGAGACCTAGAAAGCCATAGATGTAGTGGGCGAAACGTGCAGGAGGTGTTGACTTGCGCGTGTCAGCAGTGTAAAGCATATATGTGCTTTATTGGTCATTACGTTGTATTAATTTCGTGAGTAGTTACAAACTCGTGGATGAGAGGGAAGCTGAGGGATATTAGCATCCAAAGGTGCAGAAAATCAGCCAAGATTCAATGTAATGTGCACTAAGTAAACGTAACGAAAGTCATGTAGGCAGGAGACTTGCGAATGAATGAGTAACCTGCTTTCAATGTTTGTAGTCGGGATAACTGTTAAACAGGAACGTACCGCAGAGTGGCTTTAGCTCCACAGCGTACAGTGGTTTCCGCAGTGGCGCACTGTAAACTGGCTGAGTCGGCAGCGCCGCTGTTGCCGCTGCCGAATCACTGATACACATACTGTGTGCCTGCCCAGAGGCAGCCATCCGCGACGCTGCTACGTCCTCCGCACCATCGCAGAAGCACTGCAGCCGTGATACAACCACGGAAGCTGTCATCTGTAACGTGCTCGTTCATGGTATAGCCGCTTCACCTATCAAGTTCCCAACACTACAGATCCTTGTAATTTCAGCTGAAAACGAGAAACTAATGTAACTCTACCGTAATGATAATGTAGGATTTTGTGAAGCTTCCAGGTAGATGAAAACTGTATGCCGAACTTTGAATTTTGCCGGAAATGTTCCTACCGACTGAACATCCAATCAACGACTTACGACCTCCCACTCAGAGAGCCAGTACTGGTATCCTTTCCGAAGATCATAGAAGCTCTCTTGCATACATTGTTGGAGTAGCTCTCTTAGAAGAAAGGATACTGTCCCCATATTTTAAAAAAAATTGAATAACTAAATAAATACTGAAAATCACACTGTACAACATGTACCTTGTGTCATGATACAAAAGTATATGTAGTGTATGTACTCGTAGTTTATGTACCACCTAACAAAAAAAATAAATTCAAATGGCTCTGAGCACTATGGGACTTAACATCTGAGGTCATCAGGCCCCTAGAACTTGGAACTACTTAAACCTAACTAACCTAACGACATCACACACATCCATGCCCGAGGCACCATTCGAACCTCCAACCGTAGTGGTCGCGCGGTTCCAGACTGAAGCGCCTACAACTGCTTGACCACCAGCCAACTTACCAGTTGAGGTATATATTATCTTAGAAGTTGAAAGAATCTTCGGCATGTCTGTCCACGCGCTGTAAAAAAATGGTACGAGAACATGTGAAATTATGGCTTTCTGTCTACATTTATGCTACGTGTGTCAGGTAATGATATATACCTATTAAGTGGAATTATAAATTTCTTTGAGGTTATTTAAATAACACAGAAATTGGAATGATACACACTAACGTAAATTAACATTTCCATAAAGAGGCGTCAACATTTCGGAACATTACCTCACTGGCACATCCAGCAAAATATCTTTTCCTATTTCACAGGAATCCGTAAATAACAATTAATGTATGCAGCTGATGATACGAGCATGCTGCATAAACGCGTCGTGCCAATACATATTGGAAAATAAATGTAACTAAAGTTGTAAAGTGTTTTTATCTCCCTACTTCTCTGATATCTACGCTATGAATTTACATGTTCGCAATTTTAGAGGGATAATGCGATATTAGATCCTGGGTATAGCTTCTAAAGTGGGGGATTTACATCCTAATTAATGTGGCAGAAGGGTATCTGACAAAAAATTTTCTATTCAGTAACTCTACTTTATTTAATTAAAACAACGATCGTCATGCTCATGAGAAAAATACATTTAAACTGTTAGTGGCACTGCATAAAATCGTTCGTCTACACGAACTGTTTCCAATACTCGACGTTTTTTGTTCTCGACTGATTGTGCTGTTGCGCCACCAACATAGTAGGCTGTTTGCTTAACATTACAAATTTAAACGTGTCGTGCAAGAAAAGCTACTTTCGTAAACGTTACGTTGACAGGATAGTCAACTGAACTCCTATAAGCACAATAGTTTTGCAGTCACAACGCCTGACCAATAAAACGATGTTATTGTTCGTTTTATACTGTTAAAATTCTCAAAACTGTTACGTAAAATATACACAAAGGTTATTCTACAATTTGTAAGCACTTAAATATACCAGTGGCATAGTTGGGCCATTCAATGAAGACCAAAAAATGTCGAATAAGGGAAATAAGTCTTGCAGATGCAAATTTCTATACACCTGTATGAAGAAGTGTCATGAACAACACACTAAAAATACTGATCGGTGAGGGATGAGTGTCGGGTTGCAGGTTCGAATCCTGCCTCGGGCATGGATGTGTAGGATGTCCTTAGGTTAGTTAGGTTTAAGTAGTTCTACGTTCTAGGGGACTGATGACCACAGATGTTAAGTCCCATAGTGCTCAGAGCCATTTTCGGGTTGGAGGTATTTTTGTTGGTTACTTTTCTACATTTTTCTTGAATCACTCCAAAACTACAATCTCTAGCCGAAATATATCCCTGTACAATATTTAACTTCAGTAATGTTCCTAACAAAAAGTCGTGTTCATTTTTTCTGTAGGACTAATAGCTTGCGTGTAGCGGGTAAGGTTCAAATGGTTCAAATGGCTCTGAGCATTATGGGACTTAACATCTATGGTCATCAGTGCCCTAGAACTTAGAACTACTTCAACCTAACTAACCTAAGGACATCACACAACACCCAGTCATCACGAGGCAGAGAAAATCCCTGACCCCGCCGGGAATCGAACCCGGGAACCCGGGTGTGGGAAGCGAGAACGCTAACGCACGACCACGAGCTGCGGACCCTCAGCGAGTAAGGGAATGTAAAAATCTCGCACGTGGTTTTCGAGGGCCAGGTATAAAAATGCAGCCTGCATAAAATGATATCGGTAGGGGCAGTTGGATTACCCTTTATTTCTCAGTCAAGCACTTCACTTTTTCTGGAATGACTGTCTTAATATTAGCCTCTAGGTTCGCTGTATGTGTTGCCCTTTTTGTTGCTGTTACCGAGTCTTCTATCTTCACAAAACCGATTGCCTTGCCACAGTATTAGGTTCAACACCAAGGACATGTAGGACTCGCCAGCTATGTCGCTTTCTGCGTTGACCAAACCTTCTCTTTGTCAAGGTCACCTGCAGGCCAGGAAGGAGTAGTAAGACATCTGTTCCGCCACCTCACAGGCTTTCGGATCGCTCTGACAGATCATACCAGCAGCACGTAAAGTGCTTCGAGCGTTCGTATCGGTGCTCAGGAGAGGCGGGTAAACGCGAAGGGACCGTGGCTCCAAAAGCAGCCAGCAGCGCAT
Organism: Schistocerca americana; assembly: GCF_021461395.2. Lineage (NCBI taxonomy): Eukaryota > Metazoa > Arthropoda > Insecta > Orthoptera > Acrididae > Schistocerca > Schistocerca americana. Next base: position 43,159,119 of record NC_060120.1, read on the forward strand.
TTACGACTCGATAATACAGTCACAGTCGAAGAGTCACCAATGAGTCACTATGACACAGAGCAGTAATAGCTTTCATAGAGCCGTAACGCAGACACACGAAAGGTTACCAACAGCTTTATACTGGCAAAGTAATTCCTGAAGAACTTCAGGATGGTGTGAAAAGATGCCATTCTGTGCGTAATCATTTCCGGCATTGTCTCGGTCGGCTTTGAACGGATCTGAATGGTTGCCAATTCGGAGTTCACTTCCAGCAGTGAACTCGTTCATTTCGTGAAAGGTTGCGAAAAAAGTCAAATACACTAAGAGCCAAAGAAACTGGTACACCTGCCTAATATCATGTAGGTGCCCCAAGAATGCGCCCAAGTGCCACTACATGACGTGGCATGGTCTAGATTAATATCTGAAGTAGTGCTGGAGGTAACTGACGCCTCGAATCCTGCAGCGCTGTCCATAAATCTCTAAGAGTATGAGGGAGTGGAGATCTCTTCTGAAAAGTAAGTTGCAAGTTATCCGAGATACGCTCAATGATGTTCATGTCTGAGAGTTTGGTGGTCATCGGAAGTAGCCGGCCGGTGCAGCCGTGCTGTTCTAGGCGCTTCAGTCTGGGACCGCGTGACCGCTACGGTCGCAAGTTCGAATCCTGCCTCGGGCATGGATGTGTGTGATGTCCTTAGGTTAGTTAGGTTTAATTAGTTATAAGTTGTTTGGGACTGATGACCATAGATGTTAAGTCCCATAGGGCTCAGAGCCACTGAGCCATCGGAAGTGTTGAAACTCAGAAGAGAGTTCCTGGAGCCACTCTGCACGTTTGGGGTGCCCCATGGTCCTTCTGGAATTGTCCTCGTCCGTCGGAGTGCACAATGGACATGGATGCAGGTGATCAGACAGGATGGTTACGTACGTGTCACCTGTCAGAGTCGTATGTAGTCGTATCAGGGGTCCCGTATCACTCCAATTGCACACACACCACACCATTACCAGTTTCAAAAGTCCCTTGCTGACATGCAGGGTCCATGGATTCATGAGGTTGTCTTCATACCAGTACATCCGAAAAATTTGAAACGAGACCCGTCCGACCAGCAACATGTTTCCAGTCATCAACAGATCAATGCCGGTGTTGACGGGCCCAGTTGAAGCGCAAAGCTTTGTGTCGAGAAGTCATCAAGAGTACAAGAGTGGGCCTTCGGCTATGAAAGCCCGTATCGATTATGTTTCTTTGATTGGTTCGCAGCCTGACACTTGTAGATAGCCAAGCGGAAGGGTTGCACTTCTGTCACGTCGGACGATTCGCTTCAGTCGTCGTTGGGCCCGTTCTTGCAGGACATTTTTCCGGCGGCAGCGACGTCGGAGATTTGATGTTTTATTGGATCCCTGATATTCACGGTACATTCGTGAAATGGTCGTACGGGAAAATCCCCACTTCATCGCCACCCCAGAGATGCTGTGTTCCATCGCTTGTTTGCCGACTATAACACTACGTTCAAACTCACTTAAATCTTGATAACCTGCCATTTTAGCAGCAGATGATAAAACCAAAATTGTACTCTTCTATACTGGTACAAGTGAAACTCTCACATAATTAAGGCCAGTCACCGTACAGTGGCATTAAAGACGATGCTCCACCAAGCAATACCAAGACTATAAATTACGTTTATTGACTGCTACACATGCATTTTTCACATCTTTTAGTAGCATTCTTTTTAATAGAGCATTATTTCCCCAATGATACCTGTCTCATTGTGAATGAAATAACGATTTCGGAAAGACAAAGGATTTGTCCCAGCAGAAGTTCGTAACGATCATGAACAATTGCAGAGCCAACGCAACATACGAGTGACTTTCCAACCTATTGTGACCTACCATAAGAGTTTTGTGTTGTCATACATTCTCGTGACGAACTGTCAGTACCAATCATCAAAAAGTAAGTCAGCGCAAGCACGTAGGTACGTGTCCACAATCTTTTTTTTGTTTTGTTTTTGTTTTCAATTTATGCGTTTATCACTTTTTGAGTACGTAGCTCCAGTCATTTTGCCAACACAAAAACTATAATTTCTATTTGTGTTTGTGATATAAACTTATTTATTACGAATCATATTTTGTAAGACACACGAAGTTTTTATGGCAGCCTCACTTAACCCTTTACTGTCATTCAATTGTTTGTTGTATTTAGATGACTACATTCTTTAGTAGACAGTGTAAATTCACAGGCGTCTTTCACCTTGTATGTTACCTTCTGAAATCGACAGTCATAATGAACTGTGGGAGGAAGGAAAGTTCATACCACCTGTTATTTGAGCAAGCCAAGGAAATCAGTGCGGCGTTCCGAGCAACCTTCGTCTTGGAGGCAGAATTACCTTCAGGAATGATGAAACCTAACGCGATTCAAAGTTGCTTTCTTTGTTAGCGGTTAGCAGCAGAATGCAAGCAGGTATTTCCTGACATCCGACTGGAGCTCGAAAATTTAATAAGATCGGAAATAAGTTTCGACTTGATGGTGAGAAGAACCAAGTGTATTGCTATGTTGTTTAGATGAGTTCTCGCAACATGTTGACGCCTACTATCCGCGTCAATCTGCGCCAATGTCTTCACAGCGTGTTGGTGAACGCATCCTTGTCCCATCAGAAAAATCGCCGAGACAATGGTAACTGACGCGTTTAGAACCCAGACATGATTTTAAAGTAACCTTTATGTTGTTTATTATTTGGAGCAGGTAAGATATTGGTCTCTTCGCACATGCGTTCTAAAGGTATTGTAGGGAATCAGCATACTCACGCCTTATAAAATTCACATCAGTCTTTCCATTGTGTGCCAGCCTAGTCCGCTGTAACTAGCTCTGACGTCATAAATGTTGCGCAATACTTTAAAAATCAAGTAAATAACCTGAAACGTTTCTAGCATGTCAAGAGTAACACTAAATCAATATGTGTTGAATATCAATTCAATAACTTTAACCATTTTCGAAATTTGGACGTTTTTCTGTAAAAATCATTGGCGCAACAGAAAAGATCTAGAAACTTAAAAAAGTTTATATTTAGATTCCTTTTTCATAATAATTTAGTAGAAACAGTATTCTGGATCTCACAAATTAAAATTTTAGTTGAAATTCATGATTTTCTGGTTTTTGTCTTAGAAATTAAGGAAGCAAGATAGATTAAGTTGGCGAATAAATAAGGCTAGGATGTTTAAATTTATGTAGAAGGGAGATCCGCTATAATCATAAAGATGTGAGAAGTTTCAACTGAATAACTATAAAACTATAGTGATAGCGTATCTCCAAAGGGCAAGTTCAGAGCTCTTCTACTGCGTGTAGTGTAATTAAATTAATTCTCTCGCACAAAATATTTGACTTAGCCACGTCAGACTTTTATTATGACTACTTACCTGTGTGACGATTGCACATTTAAATTGAGAGCTTCATCGGCCATCAGCAAAGGAAGCAATGATTTATTCGATAACTTAAAGTGGTGCATTACTAGCCCAGCGGCTAGTCGGGAGAGCGGATTTGATCAGGCGTTCCCTTAGCCGTCCGCACCGTGGCTTTATATACAGGGTGTCCCAGCTATCTTGTCCACCCAAAATATCTCTGGAACAATAACAGCTATTTGAAAACGACTTTCACCGGTATCAATGTAGGGCTGGGGCCCATGAATGTACATATTTGGAAACATTCTAAAACGAAAGCACACAAACTTATGTTTTTGTAAATGGACCTCCTACATTTTTTCTTCAGCAATCCATAGCATGACAAAGCAAATACATAATGGCGTTGATTGCATCGCAATATTCCCATTACATCCCGAGATATTAAGACGCGAAGTTGACGCTTGAAACACCCGACATGCGCTGCTAGCGCACGTCCTGAGGCTCAGGCGTGAACCCCATGCTGCCCGTAATCGCGATGTGATTGACATGCGTAATCACACTTCCATACTTATCAAGAGGTCCGAAACGAATAATACGGTCTGCTGCCATCCTGCATTAACGTCGTACATTCAAGCAGGTATTTATCCCATAGGCTAGGGGTGATGCGGTTCTGTAGCATATCTGTGTACCGCAACGTTAGTCACAAAGTTAACTTCGCTTATCGTTAATCCGTTACTAAAAAGTAATGCCGTTCAACGTTAAAACTTTACTTTACTGTAGATCTAGCGCAAGTGACAGTTAATCATTCACTCGTAATAGTAAAATTCATGTTGATGGTTTTAGTGAAACGAGCAAGTGTACTAAATCTTATACCGTTGTTTAGGTAAAAATGTTTTGATTTGGGAAGTTCAGGTAGGACATAGAAGATGAATGTAAACATGTTTAACCAATTAGTTTTATTATCACATAATTATCAATGTTATGTTTATCTAATGCGTTAAATGGCAAATTGTTGCAAACAAATGTTTCTTAACATCACTGGGTAAAATGGCCCTTTGTAGAAACTTCCACTGTGATACCAGCACTACATACTAAACATAGCATTCACATCTCATGCTCAAAATGATGCCCATTGGCTTGCATACATAGGGTCACTCTGCAGATGAAGGATGCCCTACTTCGTGCTACTGTTTCCTCTTTGATGGCTGTACAAGCATCAATAATGCGTTGCTTCATGTCGTCTGGTGTTGTTGGTTCATGTTGGTAAACAGCATCCTTCACTGCTCCCCAAAGAAAATAATCCAGCGATGTAAGGTCCGGAGATCGGGCAGGCCACCTAGCTGGGCCACCTCATCCAATCCACCTACCACGGAACTTACGGTTCAGAAGTCGTCGTGCTCGTAAGGCGTTATGTGAAGGACATCCGTCATGCTGATTCCACATGACCATTCTCCGGTTCAGAGGTACGGTGTCAAAGAGAACAGAAAGATTGTGTCGTATAAATCTGGAGTATTGTCTGCCATTTTGGATGCCATTTATAGAGAAAGGTCCGATAATGGTATCTCCAATAATCCCACACCAAACATTAACTTTCCACGGACGTTGATACTCTACCTGACGGAGCCATTTTGGATTGTCTGCTGACCAATAATGCATATTCCTCATATTGACAATTCCTTTGTTGGAGAATGATGCCTCGTCGGTAAAGAGAACATCTCCAAAAAAATTTGGATTAGTCAGAAGTTTTTGATGAGCCCACCGACAAAATGTTACCCTGTTGCGGAAGTCATTTCCATAAAGATCCTGGTGTAAATGAACATGATAAGGATGAAATTTATGACGTTTAAGAATACGCCGTGCACTTGATTTCGACACACCAACTTCATCAATTTGACGTGTGCTGATTTGAGGATTCACAGCTATGGTAGCGAGCACAGCAACTTCAGCACGTTCATCTGTGCGTGTTCTAGGACGATGTCGTGGTCTTAGATTTAAGCTTCCCGTTTCACGTAGACGAGATGTGAGACGACCAAACATCCGGCGCGAAGGCGATGGCTTGTCAGGGAATCGTCTTCTGTACAGTCGTTCTGCCTGAACAGCATTTCGTCAACCTACAACAGGGTACAGTACTGGTATGTAGAGTAGGGTAGAAAACAGACATATTAACTTAATAATCATAATGTTCGTTAACAGTACTATCAACAAACAAGCAATCTCATAACGTATTTCCCGTCAACGTACATATTCCATAGATCAGTAGCATTTCTACCATATCTTCATGTGTGTACATTATACTGTACCGTTTAAGTTCCACAACACAACGTTTATTCACAATGTGTACTACCTCCGTGCCGTCACTAGATTACTCTGGTGCACGACTACACTGGCAAGCGGTGTACTGCACACCAAAGCAACAACAAATGGGATGCTCGGAGGGTGGTGGAGTACAGGAGCTTGCATGGGTCGCAAATCGTAAACAAGGCGAAGTGGTAACTGTGGCAGTAGTGGGAACTACGTTGGACACTTGACTAGGTAGAGCCAGGCCCTGCGCGACAGGCACAATGGGTCATATAACGCATTAGATAAACCTTATTTTGGGTGTGCAGGATAAATAAGACACCTGACGGGTGTACACCGATCGGTACTGGTTCATATTGTGTACGTAGATAAGTAAAATGTGCACGAGGGAAACCATTATGTGCTTATGAGAGTTTATGGCAGCAGACCGTATTATTCGTTTCGGACTTCTTGATAAGTATGGAGGTGTGATTACACAAGTCAATCACATCGCGATTACGGGCAGCATGGGGTTCACGCCTGAGCTTCAGGACGTGCGCTAGCAGCGGATGTCGGTTGTTTCAAGCGTCAACTTCGCGTCTGAATATCTCGGGATGTAACGGGAATATTGCGATGCAATCAACGCCATTGTGTATGTGCTTTGTCGTGCTATGGATTGCTGAAGAAAAAATATGGGAGGTCCATTTACAAAAACATAAGTTTGTGTTAAAAAACACATATGCTTTCGTTTTAGGATGTTTCCAAATATGTACATCCATGGGCCCCAGCCCTACATTGATACCGGTGAAAGTCGTTTTCCAATAGCTGTTATTGTTCCAGAGATATTTTTGGTGGACAAGATAGCTCGGACACCCTGTATAAGAACGCAGCGCGAGAGAAGGCGGCCCCAGTTCTCTCCAGACGCCGATTAGCGCACCACCTGTGCTGGGAGTCGTGTCGCGTCGGTGTCATTGCTATAGACAGCCTCGGATGCCGTAATAAGTTACTCGGGATACGCGTAACCATGAAATCGTTTTCGAGTGAAGTGTTAATTCTGGGATGACTTTAATGATCTATCTTCAGTTTGCGTATGTCGTATTTTCACGTGCCGCCACGGGACAGACATTCTACCATTATTTAGCGTGGGGTTTGATGAACATTATCATCAAATTATGGCGAGCACTCACTTAAACATTTAGTTTGAACAGTTATAGTTGCATCAGCGCATTAGACTCTGAACTGCTCTGGTAGTTGGATTGTGTGGATTCTTTTCGGTCTGTGACTTTCAGAATATAGTGAATATTTTAGAGAGAATCGTTTTTGATTATGAATCCCAGACAATCTCCTAATTCCTCAGAGATATAAGCTGTAGCTATAAATGTATTTCTCAGATGAAGTGGGCACTAGGAATTCTAATTACAGGCTTCACGTTTTGCTAATCACTTTCTGGTTGCCAATATTGTAGTTAGAGAGCCAGTGTTGAGAATGGCAAACAACAACAATAAATAAATAATAGGAACATTTATAACAATAATTCCACCCGCCTCCCCACGTATGGTGCATCGGCCGGGAAATGCATCTTTTCTACATTACATTAAACATTTAACAACAAATAATTCCACCCGCCGCCCCACAGTATGACTGCATTGTCTCAGAAGAATGTCGGTCTGCATACTGTGTGCGGTTAAAAATACTTAATTCACGACTTGCAGCGAGAGGCAGATTGAACTGTCATTTCCAGATTTAGTACACCGATTACACATCACAAAACATGAGATATGTCACAAATGCTGATTATAGCATTGCTCTTGAATCACTTCAAATGAATGTTATTCGCGTTTAAACCTTACTGGGCCGAGCAATGTACAAAAAGGAGCACGTCCTGAGTTTTATTTCTGCTTTTATTTGTGCCCTTATCCCTTTCATTCTCTGAGAATGGGCTCTTTTTCGCTCGTCAGACCAAGTTCTTGGGGTGTTCTTGGGTTTCTCCGAGAGGTCAACTGCCTAATCGCGAATTTTCTGTCTAATTATTTTCCTGTCTGGTATATCAAACTGTATCATTCAAACTTCCTTCATATCTTCTATTATTGCACGAATCCATTGTATTATTTCAGTTCGTGCTTACTACGAGTCTATCTAGTTAAATCTGCGTGACTTGGTTCCATTCTATTAATTTACTTACGGCGTTTTAGACTGCTCATATCTAATTACATTTTGATATAATTTTGAATTTGTTTATATGCTCTCAGTTTGTTGTTTCCTTCTTCAGGATAATTTGGACCTAAAGTTTTGGTGATAACTTTTTCTTTTTTTTTTTCTTCAATGCCAGTCTTCCTGTTTAAAACTAGTGTCTTGGTCCCATGCAGCCTCTGTTTGGCGTGTTTTTGTTATAGATGTCTGCTATAGGCTTGAAGGTTAGTTTCCATTTTGTGACAACGAACTTTGTAACCATTCACATTTAGGCCAGTTTCTTGAATGGTTTCGCTACAAGTTTGAACTGAGAGAGTCTCTCGATTTACTCATACTTAGTTTTTAGTGTTTTGGGAGCCAGATTGCTGCTAGAGATGTATTATGTTTCCGTTAATGTTTTTTTACTTTTTTTCCAAATGATAGTTGAAGTCCTACTCTTCGTCAAGTCCTAGTCTTTGTGCTATTTTTGTAAGAATTTTTATTGTTTTCTGTACTGTTTGAATGCCACTAACACAGACTTGGCAGGTGATCTGTAAAAGATAAACATTCAATGCTAATATTGGTTCTTCTTAAGTTGATTGGTTCGTCAATTTTGAAGCTCTAATTTTAGTTTACACTACTCTTGCATCATTTTTTTCTAAGACACAATCGAAAAGTGATGGAGAGAACCTCTCACCTTGTCTCGCTCCCGTTTTTAACTATTGAAATGTGCCGAAGTTTTCCTCCTGCACATTATCTTTCACTTTGTGCCATAGTGTTTTACTAATAATTGTAATTGGTTTAGGATACAAACCTTGTTCTTTCAGAATTCGGATTAGGCACTTATAGTCTACTTACGGTTTGAAATCTGCTTGATATTCGACAATTTTTCATTCAAGGTGGAATTCTGTATGGGACTGGAGGAACATGAATCTTTCTATAGTTACTAACACTCATTCTGTATCCCTTTTCATATAGTACACGTATCAGTGGAGTTTTCTAGTCATCCTACATTTTTTCAGTAATTTCTTTTCAGGATTGTAGGCCATCTGATTTCTGGAATTCAGGAACGATACTGTCTAGCAACCATTCCGCCTTCAGCAGGTGCTATGTTATGATTTAACCTTTAAATTTATTTAACAGTTTCTTCTTCATTTCACGCTTGAGAGTAGACTGGTTTTTCAGGAAATATCTGATAAAAATCTTTCCGTGATCTCAGCACTATTAAGAAGTTTTAAAAATATTTTCAAAGTTCTCTGCGGTTTTCTTGGTACTTGTCTATTTTCTTATTCAAGCAGAGACTTTGGGGACTGTAACCACTTAGCTTTGTTTTAACGGTTTTATTCAATTTCTGGAGTTTTTTGAATGTCTTAAGTTTCACGGAGTCGACTGTTGTCATATTGTCTTTTTCTTTAATTTGGTTTGAAGCTTCCTTTTCCAACACGTGGAAAACATCACGTGCATTTTGTGATTTGTTACTACTGCATGTTTTGAATGCCTGTGTTGAGAATGTACTGCCTGTTCACAATCTTCATTCCGGCAAGAAGTAGAAGAGGACGTGATTTGGGAAATTTGATAAGCCTATGTTTGAGCTGTTTCCAAATTTGTGCTTGAGTTTTGTCGACATCGTTCGCTAATAACATTTTTCTGGTATCAAATTTAGGAGTTACTGACATACCTTTGCCGAAATTTTGATACTTTAAATATAATTTCACTTGAGTTAAGTAGTGATCTGTCTCAATATTTGCTTCATTGTGTACTTGAACTTTTAAAAATTACGTGCAATGCGGATTTGAGATTTCGGTATGGTCAGTTTGGAATTCACCCAATTTGGTATTCGCCAATATTTCTGTTTGTTGATCTTCGTGCTTCTTGTTTTGAGGGCTGCTTCTTCAAATTGGTTATGATTTTGAGGCTGGAATTTCAACACAGTTCAGCGAGTTTCCACTTTAGTTGGTCGATTTTTATATGCAAGGAAATTATCAGTCCGTTACCTGATTTTATCTCTCTTCCCCTAACAGGGCATTAAAATTGCCCATCAGAATTTTTACATCATTTTGTGGAATTTCAGAGGTTCTATTTTCTATCATCTTCCATGGCTTACTCACTTTTCCTGGTTCTGTTTTGTGTTCTTGTTTAACTGGTGTAAGTGCGTTAATTACTGTGTACATTTTATTTGTGCGGTTGAAGGAAATGTCATTAATCTGTTTTTCACAGGATTTGCTTCGACTGCGAAACTAAGACCGTGATGTGAAACTTAGAATATAGCTCCCACTCCCACCCCTTGTGGAATGCATTTATAAGAACTCATTTTGTGTATTTTGCTTTTAAACAGTTTACAGTTTCCAAGATCCATGGTGTTCTAGTATGGAAATCTTGTATCTTGAATAGCTGAAATTTTATTTTTGTGTTCTTCAAATCTTTCTCCTAATTAGCAGAACATTCCTAACTTTAGGACTGCGAAGATTCTGTCTGACTCAGCCCTGTAATTTCAGTGAGGAGCGGTTTAGTAATCACAGAATTACCCCAGAAGGTAAAAAATCCACCGCCATCATTGGCGCACCTAGTCTGTCAGGTATAGGAGAGAACTAGGTACAAACGCTATACTGCAAATCGCAAGAAACCGGAATGATCTGGCCAGCTGAAGCCGAAAATCGAAAGTTTCTCTGACACAATCAACATTCATGTGAATATATGTTTCTTCACCTTTTTTTTTCATGAGCGAACTGTAACTTTTGTGTTCACAAAAGCATTCCTTCAATTCGAAGGAAAGAAGTCGAGAATCTAGCTAAGCGAAAATCCTACATCTACATCTACATCTATACTCCGCGAGCCACGTTACGGTGTGTGGCGGAGGGTACTTATTGTACTACTATCTGATCCCCCCTTCCCTGTTCCATTCACGAATTGTGCGTGGGAAGAACGACTGCTTGTAAGTCTCCGTATTTGCTCTAATTTCTCGGATCTTTTCGTTGTGATCATTACGCGAGATATATGTGGGCGGTAGTAATATGTTGCCCATCTCTTCCCGGAATGTGCTCTCTCGTAATTTCGATAATAAACCTCTCCGTATTGCGTAACGCCTTTCTTGAAGTGTCCGCCACTGGAGCTTGTTCAGCATCTCCGTAACGCTCTCGCGCTGACTAAATGTCCCCATGACGAATCGCGCTGCTTTTCGCTGGATCATGTCTATCTCTTCTATTAATCCAACCTGGTAAGGGTCCCATACTGATGAGCAATACTCAAGAATCGGACGAACAAGCGTTTTGTAAGCTACTTCTTTCGTCGATGAGTCACATTTTCTTAGAATTCTTCCTATGAATCTCAACCTGGCGCCTGCTTTTCCCACTATTTGTTTTATGTGATCATTCCACTTCAGATCGCTCCGGATAGTAACTCCTAAGTATTTTACGGTCCAGGAATACGGCATCAATCTGCTCGCCAGTGTCTACGGCACTGTGAATTTCTTGGGCAAATAGGGCGAGCTGAGTTTCACATGATCTCTGTTTGCGGAATCCATGTTGGTTATGATGAAGGAGATTTGTATTATCTAAGAACGTCATAATACGAGAACACAAAACATGTTCCATTATTCTACAACAGTGGATTCGGTTCTGTGCCACGAATTCACAGGAACAAATACTTTAGAAACCTTTAAAACAAGACCGGTCATGACATACCAAAATTCACGGGTGCAGGGCGTGCGCTCCGAGGCTCGGCCTGTCTCGGATTTGCTCGATCCTCCTCGGAAGCACCCAGAACAGCGCGACGCTTCAGGAAGTAGTGCGGTGTGACGATTTTCTGACAACACAGCTCTCTTCGGTTCGGCAGAATCGTCGTGTCAGCGCTGTTTACCTTTCGCTATTTGTTCACCGTATGGAGGTCATTCACGGGTCCTCTGTGTGTTTGCACAAAAACAGGCAATCTAGCGATCTATTGTCACAAATTTTAAAAATTGATGGGAATGAAAGAACAGAGGGATGAGAATTCTCGTTATATAATATGCAGTGAATTTGCTGTGAATTTGCTACGAAACGATCTCATACAGAAAGTATTTTAAGGTGTAACTGACAATTCAAGAGCAAAAAATTACAGCGATATACAGATGGGATTCATTGTTCTGTACATCGAGAACCATTTGTGGTAAATTTTCAGGAATGGAGCATGTTGTGTACATAGCTCCGTGTAGCCAGCGCGTACACAACTTTCCCACTAGAGCGAGCCCTGCTAAGCACAACAGCGCAGGCGCAACGCTCGTCCGTCTCCGCACTACGAGATGGCACTGCCTTAGAGACAGACCAAATTCTGCTTCCGCCGATCCGCGAATTAATGTGTAACGCAGCCAATGAGATTGCTGCTAACGTAGAACCTTTTCTCCTCGCGGATCACACTCGCGCAGTGATACCTGAACGCGCGAGGTATTATAACGAGTGTACAGACCTCCGATTAGTAAGTCTGCATTTGTCTGCACTAGTCTGTACCAGTCTGCATTTGTCTGCATTAGTCTGTACGAGTCTGCATTAGTCTTTACCAATCTATAGTCAAGTTTCAGTCTGCATCTAATAATATTACCATATTCCTGTACATAGCCATGAAGATAAATGTATAGACACTTTGTCAAGTATCAGAGATATGTTATAATAAGATTAACGTACCAAGGCCAAAGGAACTTCAGATTGTCAATTGTAAATAGCATCCAGGGTCAAGTTACGTAATGTCTGTGCTTTTTATTATTTTAATAAATGTGTGTGAAAATTAATCAAGTTCTGTTTAAAGTTGGTCACCGTCAATCTGCTACTCTAAGCGTGCAAGTGGCATTTCTATCGTCTGACCTAATGGCAGAAGATAAACACGCCACGATAAGACCACGAGACATATTACTGACACTCGCCTACTTCGTTAGAGCGACAAGTCAAATAATCTGATGGTGTGTGTGTACCGAAGGTCTTACAGTACGCACACCACAGAGGACGTGAAGGAACTGGTGGTACGAATAGTAAAATTTATAGCAGAATTTCTGAAGTCGCACACTTTATTCCGCTGCCAGCTGTAACAGTTTTTGAGCGAACTGAATGAAGAGTATGCAGACTTTGTATATTACTACAAAGTACGTTAGTTAGGTCCAAGGGTATGGCTGGAACGGTTTTTCGATTTAAAACTCGCTATTCTTGAATATATTAAGGAGAGAACAATGTAGGAACGGGAACTACAACATCTGGAATGAATTGCAGACCTCGCATTTTAAGTGAACTTGACTGCACACTCCCCACAATACGAGATTACAAGGTGAGAAACAACTCCTTTTTGATTTGATGACGATGCACTTAAAAAGAAAATTACATTGTAGAAGAGACATATTCTGACAAGCACAGTCCATTTCCTTATGCATATTGCCATTAAAGAAAACGCGAGGTCTGAAGAATTCGATGTGCCCTTCAAAGAATTACAAGGATAGTCTTCTGAACGGTTTGACGACGCTGCCAATCTTACACCCGTTTTCGAGACAGTTCTCCGTTTCAGCTGAAAGCGGTCCTGTGCGTGTGCAGATGTAACTGATTAATCTGGAACGAAATTCCCCTTTTCAAAGATACATCCCTTTAACGTTAAAACAGTCCTGGACATCTACATTGCTTCCCTCAAGTAGAGTAGCCACGTCTCCATAATGAGGTTGCAAAAGCGTCCTAATATTTCGACCAACACATGTGTGTGAAAGACGATTTTTCGATTATGAAACTAAATAAATCGCGATTACGTAACAAACGGAGTACGAAAATCTGTGAAATTCTCAGCATCTGTCTGTATTCCGACAGTCTGTACCTGATAAAATTTATATTATGTCCACAGTGTGCCAAAAAATAACTGAATAATACCGAATATCTGTTTTTTGTTTGCGATCTATGATTCTGGGAAGTGTGAAATATAAAACCAAGTCGTATACAGTTAGCCTGAATTGCTATTTAATCGTGGCACGTTCGCATTTCCCCCCTATTCCTCCTCCTCCTCGTGATCAAACAGAGTGGTTTGGTGGTGGGGGAAATGTGCCAGCCAGGCTGTGCACTATATGGCAATCCCGCCAGGGCACAGGTCGTGAGCCGAATTCTTGGCCACCCCTGCTTTAGATGTTATGAAGATCGCTGCCTCGACAAACCTATCATCTCTACGTTTATTTTTGTAGCTCCTTGCGTGGCCGCCTAGGGGCGACAGTGTGTGGAGCTGTGGAGACCTGGTATCCCAGTTACTTTGTAAACAAGGTTTTGACATGGCATCAGCTGCCGAGTAGTTAACGATGCTCGCTACTGATTCTGCAGTCTAGATCGCGATTACTTGTATCATGTCAGTTTATTCTGCAGGGTCAACTTCTCGACCCTGTAATGCCAATATCAGTAGCTGCTTCGATTAGAAATTGGTAACACAGATAAGCATGGCGTCCGAACAGCGTCGGATCATCAGACACACGACCTTGAGATGGAGACACCTTCCCGTTGTGGGATGGTAGATCCTACTCTTGGCTTCTTTTAATTTTTAATTTTAAAGATCTGTCATCTGGAAAGATGCAGTTCATCTCTTTGTTGTGATGGATCCTATTACAGGAAATTAAAGGGAAAGACCTGGTCCTATAATTTACAGCGTGTTTCGTTCCATATACTTGCAACAAGGAGGGTTTTTAAATGTAGCTCTGTTACTACACTGATGCTCAGTGCCCGCTAACACAGACAGAAATTTTGCCTTTGCTTAACGTCAGGGTCCAGTAACTTCGATGCTTCGTTGCTTTGCTACTTCTCCTGTCAGTGAAGCCAGGATGCCAACATACCCACTTTGACGTCAATTTTCTTAACTTTACGTTAACTTGGTAACTAGAGATAGCTCCCAAGCTAGGGTATTTCTTCTACATACTGTCCTTACCATTGGGTAAATACGGGGGAAGATCGCGCAGGAAAAAAAATGATCATCCACCTAACGATGTAACATAGATTAGAAAGTAAAACGGTTTTCTATTGACGGGACGCACAGTTCTTTCAAAACTGCCAAGAATTCTGTGTAAGAATTTCGTAATTACAGACAAGTTTGGTATCTGAGTTGCAGCAGCCCCGGAAGACGCCTTACCGACGCCTTAACGAAATAGCCACCAAACCATACTTATAAAAGTATAAGCGTGGTATTTACAAAAAGGTGGATGGTGGGGATTAACGTTAGCTGTAACTAAACGGAAAAGACAAACAAAAGAATCGAAGCGTTTAAACTGTTTGAAATTGGCCTCCCACTGTCCCATCATGACGGAACATGCACTCGTGCCTTCCACAGCAAGCTTTGATCCACCTGCTTATTCTAGAAGTATTATCGCAACGGCAAAAATTACTTAATTGCGCAGCTAATAGGCGACTAAGTGTGCGAAAGCTAAACAAAATCAGAAACACATAAAATTGAAACCGAAAGTAGCAATCACTCACCTACACTTTAGTTGCATATCATGTCTTCTAAACGCGAGCCACTGTTTTTATACTGTTCCATCACACAAAAGCTCACTGCCAAATTGAAACGTTACTGACGAGCAAACACGTGGATCTAATTTCTAACACTACTCAGGACAAACTGGGAACAATTGGCGTAGTGTTCGAACCCAGCTGTTGTTCCTCGGAGGAACCAAGCATTGTATGTTTCTCGGCGTACAATACATTACCAGTACTGGGCTAGTTCTACGTGGAGCGTTGCTCAAACCGTCGGTTCGCAGTGACAGCAAGCCATCGAGGTCTTACTACTAGCTCACCCAGACACTACCAATCGAACCCTCACGTCTAGGTTTGCCTCCGCTATGCCCTGAACACACACGAATACAGAAACTAAAAGCTGTTAACATAACTGTTGAAGTAGATGCATGTGACATAATAAGGCTCTTTCCAACATTCTGCGGCTTTACAGAAATATTAATTAACTCGAAAAATTAAATAAACAAGAACACTAAATTGTTACATTTGAGTCTCAATACCTCACACTGTACACCTCCCAAGGTGCTGAACCGTGGTAGTACTCAGCTCTTTATAAAATCAACCATAGTTATTTAAAGAAAATAGGAAGCCCGGAATCATTGGTAATGGACAAGCTTGTGATTGTTTTACAATTTTAATTTGACTCAAAACATACTTTGTTATAAACTTCAATTCGGACATTTGCCCTCTTACTGATGCAATATACAAATTTTGACTTTAACTGAATTATATAAACACGAATAAGAATCATATTTTGCATCCGCAACCAAAAACATAGATAGTAGGCACGGTGAATAATCAATCATAAACAAACGTTCCTGTTTAACGACATCTCAATGGCTAGTAACACTACACACTTCCAACTCAAAGTTACACAGTGATATAATTTCACAACTTCATTAAAAAAAAAACAAAGATTCTTAAAGCTTAATAAAACTGAACTGCCCACATAAAGGTCCACATTGAAACATCCTTATACTAAAATTGCCAAGTGGGCCAAACAAGGTCGCAAAACTGGCACACAGGAAAAATAGCGTTAAGTGTTGAATAAGAATGCTTAGTAATAACCAGTAAAATACCTTTCAGAAACGCTAATATGAACAAGGTGGCCTCACTTAACTTTAGAGCACAGCGTTAAGGCCCACAGCAGTATTTGGAACGAATAACGCTACGGCCGACAGACAATACGAGCGTTCACTCCCCACGGCTTGTGCACAGACTCACAAGCAGGCGGTATATATTTATATATAGTCCGACCGGCCTCACAATGCGCGGTCCTGACAAGTATCCATAACCGCACCGACGCCGGGAAACGAGCAGACTTAACAAATGCCCTGCAGCACAAATAGATTGCAATGAAAACAAGGTCAAATCACAACTACACTGGAATATATATAAAGCATGCCCCAAATTCTTGTGGAGCAGTACTCTAACAGCTCCCGTCTCCCAGTAAATTAGCAGGAAACTTAGAGATCACTTGCAGTTGCCTTAAGGCACTTTCAACATTAAATAAACATACCAAATGCTGCCTTCATAAATGATTGAACCATTAACTCTACGGCTGCCGGGCGCGTACACAACGGCAACCAGTCCCAAAGCGGTCAATATGACCTACAACAAATTAAAACTTGCATGAAAACCACTTACAACACACACTGCACAAATGATGAGGAACGAAATGAGCAACATCAGCCTCCTTAAAATAGCCACTGTGGAACCAAGTTCAGAAACAACTCCGGCAGCTACCCATGCCACAATAAGTTTAAACAATCTTCTTAGTTAAACACAGAATAACTTAGAGCTTGCAAATTACGAGCTGGGAAGCCGTTCAGCGTGAGACGTCAAACCCTCCACAATTTTGCACGTCAAGGCGCCCAGTGGTCGGCACCGAACATCCGACGCGACAAAAGACAAGGGCGGCAAGCACGGCGAGGCCCATGCACCATGGTTAGGGACGCAGGCTTGTTTTCCACACAAGATGGCTCGTTGAACGCCGACCGGAGACTCTCCCGTCACACGTTCACCCGGAAAGCGAGACAGCCGGCCAGAGTGGCCGAGCGGTTCTAGGCGCTTCAGTCTGGAGCCGTGCTACCGCTACGGTCGCATGTTCGAATACTGCTTCGGGCATGGATGTGCTTTATGTCCTTAGGTGAGTAAGGATTAAGTAGTTCTAAGTTCTAGGGGGTCTGATAAAATATAAATGTCGTGTGACTAGGGCCTCCCGTCAGGTGGACCGTTCGCCGGGTGCAGATCTTTCGATTTGAACCCACTTCGGCGACTTGCGGGTCGATGGGAATGAAATGATGATGATTAAGACAACACAACACCTATTCCCTGAGCCGAGAAAATCTCCGACCCAGCCGGGAATCGAACCCGAGCCCGTTGGGTTGACATTCTGTCGCGCTGACCACTCAGCTACCGGGGGCGGACTAGGGGACTGATGATATTAAGTCCCACAGTGCTTAGATAGCGAGACAGCCGAATATCGATATCAGCGATGCCAGTACGAGTAGAACACTCTAGCGCCAGCCGCCACGGCTCAGGTGGACTACTCTATGCTGCCCAAGACATCCTCGGATTATGGAAGATCTGCATATGCGTAAAAGCTTGTGAAATGGTACCCGGTTCCACTGCAAATTTCATGACCAAGGCACCACCGTGAGTTCACTATCAAGTTCCTCAAACTACTGTTGTCGATTGCGGGCTTATGACAGGGACAGTTATTCTGCTAGAAGATACCTTGATTTTTAGGCAAGACGTCAACAATGAAGGGATGCAGGTGTTCCGCAACGCCGTTGACGTAGTCTACAGCTGCCATGGTTCCATCGTTTACTACCACAACGAACCGTGGAAGCTCAGGTGAACGTTCCCCATAACAGCATATATTGTCCCCAGCGTCCTGAGTCCTCCGTGGTGCGGTAGTTACTTACATGTGCCGTAGATCACTTCATATGTGCACACGATCAGTGTTAACATTAATGAACATTTTTTTACTGGCTACCAGTTTTTAAGTAGAAATTCTTCAAGTTGTTCAGGAGAAATGATTTAAAATTAGTTTTAAAACTTGCTTCTCTACCTTTTTCTCTCTCGTGTTGTAGGTGTCCCACCACTATTCTTCTCAATTTTTGATGGATTGTTTATGACGAATTTCATTAGCGAATGTATATGTTGCGACGGATAATTAAAATGCCTATCTCACTGAAGAGGTGCCTACACGACGTCCGTGGGTGAACACATATAATGTTTAGACCAGCCGTTCGCCTGTATAACGGCGTTTCCGGACACGACTACTGAACTTACGTAACAACATTCATCTGATCAGGCGGCAGTTCCACTGATCTATGGTACATTTTCGATGATCCAGTGGAATTGTAACTGACGATGCCGTCGTCTCAACATGGGAACACGCAAGGGTCGTTTGTTGCGGAGCCCATGTTCAACGCTCTTGACTGAACGATGCGTCCCGAAACACTAGTGGCTTCTCCATCTTTGTAGTGCCGTCAGGTCTGCCACAAGCCAACTGCCTGTCCCACTGTACAGAGCGGGCATAACCCTAATCTTCACTTCCCGTGATGATGTGCCGACGTTCAACACGTTATTGCCTACTAGTGATTTCACGGTCTTTCAGCAACGCGAGTAGTTCTCGAACAGACAACCAGTTTCGCCGTTTGCGAGATGCTCTCTTTCTCCGGCAAGGGTCATAGTAATATGCCTCTTGTCAAAATCGGTTATTTCAGCGGATTTTCCCATTTTCAGCCCATATCGCCGTTACATTGCGTCCCCACCCGTCTGTATCTATAGTTATTATTCTTTCCTTACCGCGTCACGGGCCAGCAACGTCAGCAGGTTGTATTCAGTCGTGTGGTGCACAGTGATCTTCATTTTATGGATCAGTGTGCCTTATACGCTGAAACACCATAGAAATTGGTACACTTGCCTAATATCGTGTAGGGGCGCCGCAAGCACGCAGAACTGCCGCAACACGACGTGGCCTGGACTCCACTAATGTCTGAAGTAGCGCTGAGGAAATCTACACCATGCATCCGACAGGCATTTCCATAAATTTCTTCTGAACAGCACGTTGCAAGGCATCCCAGACATGATCATTAGCGTTCATTTCTGGGGAGTTTGGTGGCCACTGGAAGTGTCTAAGCCCTGAAGAGTGTTCCTGGAGCCACTCTGTAGCAATTCTGGATGTCCGGGATGTCGCATTGTCCTGCTGGAATTGCCCAAGTCCGTCGCAATGCACGATGGGCATGAATGGATGCAGGTGATTACACAAGATGCTTACATACATGGGCCGACCGGAGTGGCCGAGCTGCTCTAGGTGCTACTGTCTGGAACCGCGCGACCGCTACGGTCGCAGGTTCGAATCCTGCCTCGGGCATGGATGTGTGTGTTGTCCGTAGGTTAGTAGTTCTAAGTTCTAAGTTCTAGGGGACTGATGACCTCAGAAGTTAAGTCCCATAGTGCTCAGACCCATTTGAACCATTTGAGCTTACATACATGTCACCTGTCAGAGTCGTATCTAGACGTACCAATAGTCCCATATCACTCCAGATGCACACGCCCCACACCATTACATAAGCTCCACCAGCTTGAACAGTCCCCTGCTGACATGCAGGGTCCATGGATTCATAAGGTTGTCTTCACACCCGTCGACGTCCAACCACTCGATACAATTTGAAACGAGACTCGTCCATCCAGGCAACATGTTTCCAGTCGTCAACAGTCCAATGTCGATGTTGACGGCCCCAGGCGAGGAGTAAAGCTTTGTGTAGTGGAGTCATCAAGGGTATACGAGTGGGTCTTCGGCTCCGAAAGCCCATATCGATGGTGTTTCGCACGCTGTTGTTCATGGCCCAGCACTGAGATCTGCAGAAATTTGCGGGAAGGTTTCACTTCTGTAACACTGAACGATTCTCCCCAGTCGTCGTTGATCCCGTTCATGCAGGATCTTTTTCCGACCGCAGCGATGTCGGAGATTTGATGTTTTACCGTATTCTGCTTGTTTACATATCTCTGTATATCTATACCAGATTCCTTGGCGTTTCAGTGTATTATTCTATATGGAGCTGTCGAAAGAATTTCTAATGAGGAAGGTGCTGAAAACATCTTTAAGCACTTGAAAATATTTCAGGGTTTAAACTGCAATATTAAATGCTGTAAGGATAATAAGTACTATAGTCGATGGCGATTACGTTAAAGTCATTTAGAAAATTCTACGAGACAGTGCCGCTGCCACAAATACTCTGTAATTATCCATTTTGCTGGTTTTTGAGTCTGTGGCTGTGGATTTTATTATTTTCATCTACATCTACATCTACATCTACATGACTACTCTGCAATTCACATTTAACTGCTTGGCAGAGGGTTCATCGAACCACAATCATATTATCTCTCTACCATTCCACTCCCGAACAGCGCGGGAAAAACGAACACATAAACCTTTCTGTTCGAGCTCTGATTTCTCTTATTTTATTTTGATGATCATTCCTACCTAAGTAGGTTGGGCTCAACAAAATATTTTCTCATTCGGAAGAGAAAGTTGGTGACTGAAATTTCGTAAATAGATCTCGCCGCGACGAGAAACGTCTTTGCTTTAATGACTTCCATCCCAACTCGCGTATCATATCTGCCACACTCTCTCCCCTATTACGTGATAACACAAAACGAGCTGCCCTTTTTTGCACCCTTTCGATGTCCTCCGTCAATCCCCTTCTGGTAAGGATCCCACACCGCACAGCAATATTCTAACAGGGTACGAACGAGTGTAGTGTAAGCCGTCTCTTTAGTGGACTTGTTGCATCTTCTAAGTGTCCTGCCAATTAAATGCAACCTTTGGCTCGCCTTCCCCACAATATTATCTATGTGGTCTTTCCAACTGAAGTTGTTCGTAATTTTAACACCCAGGTACTTAGTTGAATTGACAGCCTTGAGAATTGTACTATTTATCGAGTAATCGAATTCCAACGGATTTCTTTTGCAACTCATGTGGATCACCTCACACTTTTCGTTATTTAGCGTCAACTGCCACCTGCCACACCATACAGTTATCTTTTCTAAATCGCTTTGCAACTGATACTGGTCTTCGGATGACCTTACTAGACGGTAAATTACAGCACCATCTGCGAACAACATAAGAGAACTGCTCAGATTGTCACCCAGGTCATTTATATAGATCAGGAACAGCAGAGGTCCCAGGACGCTTCCCTGGGGAACACCTGATATCACTTCAGTTTTACTCAATGATTTGCCGTCTGTTACTACGAACTGCAACCTTCCTGATAGGAAATCACGAATCCAGTCGCACAACTGAGACGATACCCCATAGGCCCGCAGCTTGATTAGAAGTCGCTTGTGAGGAACGGTCTCAAAAGCTTTCCGGAAATCTAGAAATACGGAATCAACTTGAGATCCCCTGTCGATAGTGGCCATTACTTCGTGCGAATAAAGAGCTAGCTGCGTTGCACAAGAACGATGTTTTCTGAGACCATGCTGATTACGTATCAATAGATCGTTCCCTTCGAGGTGATTCATAATGTTTGAATACAGTATATGCTCCAAAACCCTACTGCAAACCGACGTCAATGATATAGGTCTGTAGTTATATGGATTACTCCTACTACCCTTCTTAAACACTGGTGCGACCTGCGCAATTTTCCAATCTGTAGGTACAGATCTATCGGTGAGCGAGCGGTTGCATATGATTGCTAAGTAGGGAGCTATTGTATCAGCGTAATCTGAAAGGAACCTAATCAGTATACAATCTGGACCTGAAGACTTGCCCGTATCAAGCGATTTGAGTTGCTTCGGATCCCCTAAGGTATCTACTTCTAAGAAACTCATGCTAGCAACTGTTCGTGTTTCAAATTCTGGAATATTCCATTCGTCTTCCCTGGTGAAGGTATTTTGGAAAACTGCGTTCAATAACTCCGCTTTAGCGGCACAGTCGTCGGTAACAGTACCATCGGCACTGCGCAGCGAAGTTATTGACTGCGTCTTGCCGCTTGTGTACTTTACATACGACCAGAATTTCTTCGGATTTTCTACCAAATTTAGAGACAATGTTTCGCTGTGGAACCTATTAAAGGCATCTCGCATTGAAGTCCGTGCCAAATTTCGCGCGTCTGTAAATTTTAGCCAATCTTCGGGGTTTTGCGTTTTTCTGAACTTCGCATGCTTTTTCCGTTGCCTCTGCAACAGCGTTCGGACCTGTTTTGTGTACCACGGGGGATCAGTTCCATCTCTTACCAATTTATGAGGTATGAATCTCTCAATTACTGTTGCTACTATATCTTTGAATTTGAGCCACATCTCGTCTACATTTGCATAGTCAGTTCGGAAGGAATGGAGATTGTCTTTTAGGAAGGCTTCTAGTGACACTTTATCCGCTTTTTTAAATAAAATTATTTTGCGTTTGTTTCTGGTGGATTTGGAAGAAACGGTATTGAGCCTAGCTACAACGACATTGTGATCACTAATCCCTGTATGATGCTCTCTATCAGCTCTGGAATGTTTGTGGCTAAGAGGTCAAGTGTGTTTTCGCAACTATTTACAATTCGCGTGGGTTCGTGGACTAACTGCTCGAAATAATTTTCGGAGAAAGCATTTGGGACAATCTCGGAAGATGTTTTCTGCCTACCACCGGTAGTATTTTTGCCAAATAAATATAGCAACCAGCCACTTGGTTAGGTATTTTCATTTAAGCTAACAAGTGCTTCGGAGTTTCACCTATCTTCGCTTAATGTAATACATATTTTAGTCTTCAGTCAGTGCATAGTTACAACATCGACATCAGCTCTGTGCAAAATTACAGTTTTATTTAGCTTCTATAGTTTGCGAGTCGTATATTTACGATGTATTGTTGTTTAGGTTTACTTACTTTCTACTGTACATTGCGTTATTCCGATTTTCGCCTTAATCAATGAGGTCCCAAAACATTTTTACTTCTATTTTGCACAAAAACAACGTAGAATCCGCCATGCTGCCGACTGAAATCTTCGTTCACATCCTAAAATGCATCTGTGGTAAAAGATTACATTTCGCTTACAGGTTCCGCTAATTTCAAAGTTGTATTTTGCCCTTAGTTACAATATAACTGGAAGGAACTAAAATTGCTTAACATTTATGTGCTGAGTAGTATCCATTGACATTAAATAAATGTATAAGTGGCTGTTTACATTATATGTTATATTATAAAAGTAATACATTACATTTCATATAGAAGAACTGACATTACTTTTTACCTTTATTTCTCTCACAGTTGGAATGACATTCATACGTCTTTATTATTTAGAAATTATTTGTTATTTACAAACGTCATTAGAACTGTGAAATTAAAAAGAAAATGGAAGAAAGAAGATACTTTTACTTTTTTAAAATATCATATAAACTAAACCGTCAGTAACGCACTTATTTAATAACAATATAGAATACTCAGCACATTCGTGTTAAACAGTTTCAGTTCTTCTTACTCATACAGAGAGTATCAGCAAAATTTAGCTTTGACCATGGCAGAACCTGTTAGCAAAATCTTTGACCATAGATGTATTTTAGGATGTAAAGAAAGACATCAGTCGGCAACATGGTGGATACTGGGCTGTTTTTGCAAAATAGACGCAAAAAAATTCTGTTCCACATTCATAATGGCGAAAATCGGAATAACAACCATCAGGGTAGAAAGTAAGTACACATAAATAACAATAAGTAGTAAATATACAACTCGCGAATTGTAGCAGCCAAGCAAAATAGTTATTTTGCACAGGGCAGCTGCAGCATCCAATTTGCTGTCGATGTTGTATTTGTTGTTGTGGTCTTCAGTGGCAACATAAAGACCAGGCAACAGATAAAACCACGAATGACAGAGTGTTTAAGGCACTAGGTGACGAGTTTATGGAACACTGTGGTAAGAAGAACATTTGTTGTTGTTGTTGTGGTCTTCAGTCCTGAGACTGGTTTGATGCAGCTCTCCATGCTACTCTATCCACTGCAAGCTGCTTCATCTCCCAGTACCTACTGCAGCCTACTTCCTTCTGAATCTGCTTGGTTTATTCATCTCTTGGTCTCCCTCTACGATTTTTACCCTCCACGCTGCCCTCCAATACTAAATTGGTGATCCTTTGATGCCTCAGAACATGTCCTACCCTTCTTCTTGTCAAGTTGTGCCACAAACTCCTCTTCTCCCCAATTGTATTCAACACCTCCTCATTAGTTATGTGATCTACCCATCTAATCTTCAGCATTCTTCTCTAGCACCACATTTCGAAAGCTTCCATTCTCTTCTTGTCCAAACTATTTATCGTCCACGTTTCACTTCCATACATGGCTACACTCCATACAAATACTTTCACAAACGGCTTCCTGAACTTAAATCTATACTCGATGTTAACAAATTTCTCCTCTTCAAAACGCTTTCCTTCCCATTGCCAGTCTACATTTTATATCCTCTCTACTTCGACCATCATCAGTTATGTTGCTCCCCAAATAGCAAAACTCCTTTACTACTTTAAGTGTCTCATTTCCTAATCTAATTCCCTCAGCATCACCCGACCTTATTCGACTACATTCCATTATCCTCGTTTTGCTTTTCTTGATGTTCATCTTATACCCTCCTTTCAAGATACTGTCCATTCCGTTCAACTGCTCTTCCAAGTCCTTTGCTGTCTCTGACAGAATTACAATGTCATCGGCGAACCTCAAAGTTTTTATTTCTCCTCCATGGATTTTAATACCTACTCCAAATTTTTCTTTTGTTTCCTTCACTGCTTGCTCAATATACAGATTGAATAGCATCGGGGAGAGGCTACAAGCCTGTCTCACTCCCTTCCCAACCACTGCTTCCCTTTCATGTCCCTCGACTCTTATAACTGCCATCTGGTTTCTGTACAAATTGTAAATAGCCTTTCGCTCCCTGTATTTTACCACTGCCACCTTCAGAATTTGAAAGAGTGTATTCCAGGCAACACTGTCAAGCTTTCTATAAGTCCACGAACGCTAGAAACGTAGGTTTGCCTTTCGATAAGTCGTAGGGTCAGTATTGCCTCACGTGTTCCAACATTTCTACGGAATCCAAACTGATCTTCCCCGAGGTCGGCTTCTACTAGTTTTTCCATTCGTCTGCATTTATGTACTGTTTGAAGACTCAAATATGAATTACCAACAGAAAATCGGTGAAACCCCAGAACACGCATTAGCTTAAATGAAGACAGATAACAAAGCGGACAGTTGTTGGTTGTATTTATTAAATTAAAATACAGTTATGTAGTTTAGCTCTTGCTTCATGGTGCCTTTATCACGTAACGAGGCAACGATAAAGCTATCTCCCTTGTGTCCAGGGCACCGATATAATTGACGTGGAGTATTGCTTGCATGCAATAGCTAACTGAAGAAAAACTTGGTGACAAAGGCATATGCATATTATTTTCTATCTTGCTGTCACTTCCAATAATCAGTGTAGGTATGCTATCACCAATGAGGCAGGGTGTTAGAAAAACTATGTTGCATTACTCTTTTCTCAATAGCATTCCTTTTTACGTCATAGTTCGAAATGCTGTAGGAGACAGCAGAAGAATAAAATATGTTACTGCCGAGAAGCGCTAGCGAGGTCCCGTCCCTTACGGGCGGTGACGCGGTACCGAAAGCAGCGTGTCGCGTGAGCTGGCCGCTGCGTTGGCGGCGGTGCGTGGCACACCTTGGCCGGCGTCGGCGGCGGCGGCGCTGTCTCTTCGTCGTACTGCGCCTGCAGAGTTAAGGTCCCACGTCCGTTCACCCTCGCGCGCGCCTATTTCTGAAACGTTTATGCAGTTGCCAAAACTGCCGCGCCCGATGCGGGCAGGCAGCTTATGTAAAGCGCGCGCCTCTTTGTGGCCGAGATTAAAAGCGAGGTGTGTCAGCCACTCTGTTTCCTTCTGGCGGCCAATTTATGATACCCGCGGGATCTACGCACGCCACTCCAGATTCACTTTTGCGCGCGCCGACACTGTGGCAAAGCAACCGTAAACACTCCTCTTCTGCGACAGACACCGTTACACAGCACTCTGCGGCGTAAATATTTTAGGACGAATAAGAATACTTATTTTAAGCCTCCTGTGACAGCACGACTTAGGGAAAAACGCCCCTCTTCATATTTGTGGTACTGTTGCCGTTTCACAGCACTGCATTTACAGCAGATTAGCAGCTTTATTTCCCCCTCTCTTTTTCGTAAGCGAATTTAACAGACATCTTCGTCTATATTTACGTGTCTAGTACGAAAAGCAACACACAGGGCGTATCAGAGGAAATATAGCACCAATATTATCGATTTCCGGCCCTGTTCTGTTCATGTATTAAATAATGGGAAAATGACTGCCTGTAGGCCTGTGCCTTTGTACACGGTCTACATTCTCCTCTTCTCCAGATCCTTACACTAGAGATACACTGAGGTGACAACAGTATATATACAGGGTGAGTCACCTAACATTACCGCTGGATATATTTCGTAAACCACATCAAATACTGACGAATCGATTCTACAGACCGAACGTGAGGAGAGGGGCTAGTGTAATTGTTTAATACAAACCATACAAAAATGCACGGAAGTATGTTTTTTAACACAAACCTTCGTTTTTTTAAATGGAACCCCGTTAGTTTTGTTAGCACATCTGAACCTATAAACAAATACGTAATCAGTGCAGTTTGTTGCATTGTAAAATGTTAATTACATCCGGAGATATTGTAACCTAAATTTGACGCTTGAGTACCACTCCTCCGCTGTTCGATCGTATCGGAGAGCACAGAATTACGTAGGGATCCAAAGGGAACGGTGATGGATCTCAGGCACAAAAGAGGCTGGGGCAGCAAATTACGTCCACATGCTAACACCTTTTTATTGGTCTTTTTCGCTGACGCACATGTACATTACCATGAGGGGTGAGGTACACGTACACACGTGGTTTCCGTTTTCAATTACGGAGTGGAATAGTGCGTGTCCCGACATGTCAGGCCAATAGATGTTCAATGTGGTGGCCATCATTTGCTGCACACAATTGCAATCTCTGGCGTAATGAATGTCGTACACGCCGCAGTACATCTGGTGTAATGTCGCCGCAGGCTGCCACAATACGTTGTTTCATATCCTCTGGGGTTGTAGGCACATCACGGTACACACTCTCCTTTAACGTACCCCACAGAAAGAAGTCCAGAGGAGTAAGATCAGGAGAACGGGCTGGCCAATTTATGCGTCCTCCACGTCCTATGAAACGCCCGTCGAACATCCTGTCAAGGGTCAGCCTAGTGTTAATTGCGGAATGTGCAGGTGCACCATCATGCTGATACCACATACGTCGACGGGTTTCCAGTGGGACATTTTCGAGCAACGTTGGCAGATCATTCTGTAGAAACGCGATGTATGTTGCAGCTGTTTGAGCCCCTGCAACGAAGTGAGGACCAATGAGGTGTTCGCCAATGATTCCGCACCATACATTTACAGTCCACGGTCGCTGTCGCTCTACCTGTCTGAGCCAGCTAGGATTGTCCACGGACCAGTAATTCCGTAGATTCACTGCCCCGTGGTTTGAGAAACCCGCTTCATCGGTAAACAGGTAGAACTGCAACGCATTCTCTGTTAATGCCCATTGACAGAATTGCACTCGATGATTAAAGTCATCACCATGTAATTGCTGATGCAGCGACACATGAAACGGGTGAAAGCGGTGACGATGTAGTATGCGCACGACACTACTTTGACTCAGTCCACCGGCTCTCGCAATGTCTCGTGTACTCATGTGTGGGTTCATGGCAACAGCAGCTAACACACCAACTGCACCCGCTTCTCCTGTGACGGGCCTGTTACGGACCCGTTTGCGTGCTACGACCATACCTGTTGCATACAGTTGGCTGTAGATGTTTTGCAATGTGCGGCACGTTGGATGCTCTCTGTCCGGGTACCGTTCTGCATACACCCTGCAGGCTTCAGCTGCATTTCGTCGACACTCGCCATAGATGAGTATCATCTCCGCCTTTTCAGAGTTCGAATACACCATGGTCACAGTTCCTACAACACTACACTATCGCAGACGTCTGGTAACACGGTGTACTACAGTTGGTCTGCGTGCGGAGACGAATGCAGAATAACAACAGCAGCAAGCGCTACATGCGGACACTGCGACAGCTAGACCAAACCACAACAGTGCACTACAGCCACACTCGTAAACACGGTCGTCATCGTAAACATGTCCCTGCAGATGCTGCTCGCCGACCGTGGCCCGTGTTGGTTACAACACGCAACTGAACGTCGGAGGTTTCAAGCGTCAACTTTAGGTTACAATATCTCCGGATATAATTAACATTTTACTATGCAACAAACGGCACTGATTACGTATTTGTTTATATGTTCAGATGTGCTAACAAAACTAACGGGGTTCCATTTAAAAATACGTAGGTTTGTGTTAAAAAAACATACTTCCGTGCATTTTTTTATGGTTTGTATTAACCAATTACACTAGCCCCTCTCCTTACGTTTGGTCTGTGGAATCGGTTCGTCAGTATTTGATGTAGTTTACGAAATATATGCAGCGGTAACTATAGGTGACTCACCCAGTATATATAATGCGGTACTATCGCGCACACAAGGTAGCCTATAAAAAGAGCAGAGCATTGACTGATCTGTCAGGTGGTTCATGTGAAAAGGTTTCCGACGTAATTGTGGTCGCACGATGGGAATTAGCAGATTCTGAACGCGGAATGGTAGTTGGAGCTAGAGGCATGACCATTCAATTTCGAAAATCGTTGGGGAATTCAATATTCCGAGCTCCACATTGTTAAGAGCACGCCGAGAATACCAAATTTCAGACATTACGTCTCACCATGAGCAACGCAGTGATCGACGGCATTCACTTAACGACCGAGAGCAGCGGCGTCTGCGTAGACCTGTCAGTGCTAACAGAAAAATGAGCTAACCTGTCCGCGGCCAGTAGTCTCCTGGTTAGCTTTGCTGTCCCTGGGTCCCGGGTTCGATTCCCGGCAGGGGTCGGGGATTTTCTCCACCCGGGAACTGGGTTTTTGTGTTGCCCCAATCATTTCATCATCATTCATGACCTGGTGAGACTAGAAAGTGAAGAGATTAGGAATTTGTACGGGCGCTGACAGCAACGCCGTTGAGCACCCCACAAACCAAAATCGTCGTCGTCATCATCATGTACCAATAAAAGAAATGAGTGTGGGACGGCGAACGTATCGATTAGGACAGTGCGGCGAAATCTGTCGTTAACGGGCTATGGCAGCAGATGACCCACGATAGTGACTTTGACGTTGCCTGCAGTGCCTCTCCTGTGGTCGTGACCATAATGGTGGCTCCACAATGGTATGGGCTGCGTTTACTTTGAACTGTCTGGGTCCTCTGATCCAACTGAACCGATCAGTGACTGGAAACTGGCTACTTGGAGGCCATCTGCAACCATTCATGGACTTCATGTTCCCAAACAACGATGAAATTTTTATGGATGACAATGCGTCATATCAGAAGGCCACAGTTGTTGGTGATTGGTTTGAGGAACATTTTCGACAGTCCGAGCGAATAATTTGCTCACCCTCATCGCCCGACATGAATCCTACGGAAACCGTTTATGAGACATAATGGAGATGTCATCTCATGCACAAAATCCTTGCACCGGCAACATTTCCG
Organism: Schistocerca americana; assembly: GCF_021461395.2. Lineage (NCBI taxonomy): Eukaryota > Metazoa > Arthropoda > Insecta > Orthoptera > Acrididae > Schistocerca > Schistocerca americana. The sequence continues at coordinate 43,189,074 of NC_060120.1, forward strand.
TAATTATGGACAGTTATAGAGCTCAATTAAGGACAGCTATAGAGTTAGCACTGGTCAATATTTCTGCAGAGGATTTACAACGAGTTTTCTAATCCATGTCATGTCGGGAAAAATGAGTTCCGACACGATATTAGGAGGTATTCTATGACTTTTGTTACCTCGGTCTACTCTGATGTTAGTTTAATATTCGCAGTCTCCTTTGACTTTACAGGAAATGGACAAAAATATGGAAACATCAAAAACGTGACACATTACCATGCCTATTAAGGTGTAGGAAACATGCTTCCATTCAAAACATATTCCTGTCGTCTCGAAATCTATAAATACAGGTCCAGCTCTTTTCCAATTGAATTTTTTACCATTCATCCTGGAAAATAGTGGAAATTTCAGGTAACGGCGATGGAGGTGGATAGCTATCAAGAAATCCTTCTCTCCAAAATAGACAATGTCAGGTTAATAATATCATCTAGTGCCTGCGATGGACAGTGGAGATGCGACAATTCATCATCGTGTTAACGAAACCAATCCTGAATGGTGCGAGCTGTGTGAACAGGGGCCCTGTCGATTTGGAACACAGCATCACCATTTAGGAACAAACATTATACCGTGGGATAGATCTGGTCAGCCAAAATGGTCAAATAAACCTTGACAGTAATAACGACCTTGCAGAGTACCATGGAGCCCATGGAATACCACCATGTTTCACTGTTGGGACGTAAACTCGTCCAGAAACTGGAAAAGTGTGAAACAAAATATCCGACCAAATCAGATTTTTCCATTACACCATAGTCCAGTTTTCATGGTCTCGACACCACATTTCCCTATTACGCACGTTTACATCACTGATGAGTGGTTTTGGGATACCATCTCTCCCCGCAGTTCCCTGATTATAGCGTTACGTTCGCGCTGTTTTGGTACTGACAGCGTTCCCAAATGCGACATTCAGTTCTGCACTGACTTTTTCAGTTGACGTCCTTTTGTTTTTCGTCACAGTCCTCTTCAACGATGTCAACACACACTTCGGTCTGCGTTGTGACTAAGCGAATACTGTTTTTCCTCTTTCCCTGTATGCGGTACACGCTTCGATACCATGCCTCTTCAATCAAAAAATGGTTCAAATGGCTCTGAGCACTATGGGACTTAACTCCTGACGTCATCAGTCCCCTACAACTTGGAACTACTTAAACCTAACTAACACACATCCATGCCCGAGGCAGGATTCGCACCTGCGAGCGCAACGGTCGCGCGGTTCCAGACTGTAGCGCCTAGAACCGCTCGGCCACCTCGGCCGGCCCTCTAAATCACCAAGCACTTCAGCTACGTTGTATAAAGGTTACCATGCGAGGTACCGGGGTTGCGAAGACTTTGTGCCTTTTTAATTCCGGCGAATCTTGCGTGACAACTGAACATGCAATCGGCCCCCCTCCTTACCTACCACCTAATTGATTATGTGCACAATGGTAACGAAAAGAATTGATGATGGACCCTGCTAGTTGGTAAAATAAGGAGAGCACACTCACAACAATTCAATAAAAAAATCATTATCTACTCAGTAAAGGAAAAAGGAGTTTTGTCACAATAAACGACAGGAAATGGGATTCTGTATCTATCTATGAAATGATATGTAGATTAAATATTACAATGTGATTTATTATAAATCAGAACACACACAAAGGTACTTGATTGTCAATACAAACAGTAGGCTAAAGGGTACGTTATACTGAACTATTAGGAGAATAAGAGTTGGCTCGTGAACAAGGGGCACTTACTCCCTGTGATGTAGTAGATCAAAGATAATGACTGTATGTCCTAATGAATCAAATGCTACTCCCCCGACTGTAATGCAGTATTGCGATTAGTGGTGACAGCTCAAATGGGATCACATGGAAAAACTTTCAAGGTTGACTTGTTGCAAAGCGAGCACACGTGCTGCTGAGGGAAAGAAATGGCTCTGAGCACTATGGGACTTAACCTCTAAGGTCATCAGTCCCCTAGAACTTAGAACTACTTAAACCTAACTGACCTAAGGACATCGCACTCATCCATGCCCGAGGCAGGATTCGAACCTGCTAACGTAGCGGTCGCGCGGTTCCAGACTGTAGCGCCTAGAACCGCTCGGCCACCCCGGCCGGCTGCTGCTGACGACTTCGGTATAAAATTGATAGGTCTTACAATGCCGGAGCCGTAAAATACTTTACCAGTCCTGAAACCTGCAGCTCGGTTGTTAAGGATCGAGTCACAATTCAGCCGAGCCGGCCGCGGTGGTCTAGCGGTTCTAGGCGCTCAGTCCGGAACCGCGCGACTACTACGGTCGCAGGTTCGAATCCTGCCTCGGGCATGGATGTATGTGATGTCCTTAGGTTAGTTAGGTTTAACTAGTTCTAAGTTCTAGGGGACTAATGACCTCAGAAGTTGAGTCCCATAGTGCTCAGAGCCACAATTCAGCCGACAACGGACGATTCCACCGACGACCTACTTCGTCCAGCTCGCACGATCAATTCAAACAATGCTACAGATATGACCGCGGTTTCCCTGTCGTCGACCGCATCTTCCTTGTTCGAAGGAAAGTATAAATGTAATTGTTTCATACTAAGAATGTCTTTTTCTTAAGGCACCACTCCCCCCTTGCACGCCATTCCCGACCCTCCTGAGGGTCTCGGCCCACTGTTTGAGAACCACTGCTCTAGCCATTTGTGCGATTTACTTTCCAGGCGCACTTCACCTTCGCGGAACACGCTGAATGAATATAAGTATCCAATTCACCTTACCTAATAGTGATTTTTACGTAATCGTCAAATTTCATATCGCTCCTTAGTGTCATCCGTAGACACTTATACTATTGCGAACCTAAAAGGTGTTCACCACTAATCTTGTAATCCGATACAACTTGGGATTTCTTTTTACAATAGGCACTATCTTCATTTTATCGACATATACCCGCCCTAATAGCTGCGCATGTTAACGGTCGCTTTCGCGATTCGGGAAGGCTAGCCTGACCAACATGAAATCCGGGTTTAGGATTAACAACAACAGCTGCTGATCCAACCAGCCCGTATTAATGTGTTTTTAAGCAGTTTTCTACTAGGTGAATATCGTTACGTATGCATTTAGGCGCTGTAAGAATATTTGCACATAGGATTAACTCTGGACAGACGGATGGGCTAAGCAGATCCCGTCCTGGAGGGAAAAGAGACTGATGACCTTTGATATTTATTGAAACCCGTAACCACCAGCAGCGTTCATCGACATACAGAGAGAGCTGTCATTCATTACATCAAGCGAGAAAGATGTCCAAGCCGGCCGGTGTGACATTACCATATATTTTGTTTTGTTTACATTTACTATGAGGCCAATTTTTAAGGCTTCTGTTTCCATTGCCCGGTATGTTTCTAGGAGTGTATTGGTATTTCTTCCTACTATAGCAATGTCCCATGAACCCTCTACCAGGCACTTAATTGTGAATTGTAGTAATCATGTAGACTTAGGTGTGTAGACAGATTAATTTTCGAGGAAGGTTTGTGTATGTAATTTAGAAGTGTTTCGTGCGAACTGGATTAACTGTGACGAATTAAATACCCTCGCCCCAGTGAAAAAAAGCCCGTTATTATCACTGAATGGCAGAACTTGAAGTCATGGTGACTCGATGGCCTGGCGTTATTACGCGGCAGAGGGTATTTCGTTGTGATTTTACGTTGTTGTGGGTGCTTCGTTGTGAATTTGTGGGACAGAGGTCCTTCGTATCAACGCTGCATGCCAGAGTGCGTTTCATACAAGTGTTGTATAGCATTGTGTGCATCACACCATTATTGCATGGCAGAGGGTGCTTCTCATCGGTGCTAAGTTGCACAGGGTGCTTTGTACAAATGCTGCAAGGCAGATGGCGCTTAGTACCATGCTGCGCGACTAGGAGTGCTCCATACCGTTTGTGAATGGCAGAAGGTGCTTCTTACCAATATTGTGTGGCAAAGTGTGCTTGGTACCGATGTGTGTGCTTCGTAGTGATGTTACACTAGGAAATGCTATAAAGGGTCACACAGAAAATGCGGCTCACACCGAACTGGTGCTGGATCCGGGCAACCGGCAAGTAGTCACAGCTCGCACTGAATTCTGCTGTGGCCAAGTGGACAGTGCCGTGAGCCGGTTGGCGAACGTAGCTCGTGGCGAACTGGAGCTGCAGTCGTGGTGGGGGGGTGGGGGTGGGGGTGGGGCACCGAGAGGCAAGGTAGTTCCTACCTCCCATCACTGCCATGACATGTCACTCCAAACAACCAAGTATGGAACAGATACTATTCGTGCTTCCAGCTGCTTCTAATACTGGATCCCCTATCTCTTCCCTGTCGATTTCTGTTTCTTCTTCTATCACGTCATCATACAAATCCTTACCCTCATAGAGGCCTTCAATGCGCGTTTCTGAACAGTCCGATCCATCATCTGCATATCACAGTGGGATTCTCACTGCACTCTCCATGTTACCACCCGTGTTTTTAATATCACCGAACGCTGTTTTGACTTTCCTACATGCTCATTCAATCCTTCCGACAAACTTTTCTTTTTCAATTTCTTAATATTTTTCGTGCAGCCATTTCCACGTACTTTGCTGCACTTCTTATTTGCGAGTATTTCATACGTAAGTGACTTGTATTTCTACACTCCTGAATTTCCCAGATCATTTTTGTACTTCTTTCTTTCGTCGGTCAACTATTTCTTGTGTTACCCACGGTTTCTTCGCAGTTCTTCCTTGTTCCTTCGTGTTTATTTCCAACTTCTGTGATTTCCGTTTTTAGATATGGCTATTCATCTTTAAGTGAACTGCTTACAGAGCTATTCATTATCGCAGTATCTACAGCCTCAGAGAATTTCAAGCGTAGCTCTTCATGCCTTCGAACTTCCGTACCCCACTTCCTTGCGCACTGATTCTTCCTGATTAGCATCTCCAACTTCATCCTACTATTCGTGATTACTAAATTGTGATCGGAATTTGTATCTGCTCTTGGATATGCCTTGCAATCCAATATTTGGTTTCGCAATCTCTGCCTGAGCATGATTTAATCTAACTGGAATCTTTCCGTATCTCCTAGTCTCTTCCATGCAGACCACCTCCTCTTTTGATTCTTGAACTGAGTGTTTGCTATTACTAGTTGAAACTTCTCGTCTCTCATTCCTTCTGCCAAGCCCATATTCTCCCTCGTAGCCCATATTTTCTCACCAAGTCCATATTCTCTCGTACCCCGTTCTACTAATCCTTCCCCCACAACTGCATTTCAATCTTCCGTGAATATTAGATCTTCATCTCCCGTTACGTGCTGAGTCACCATTGCAATATCTAATATACTGTCTCTATCTCTTCATCTTCTGCTTACAACGTCGGTATGTATACCTAATATATTGTTGTAGATGTTAATATGTTGTCGATTCTGATGAGAATAATCCTACCACTGAACTGTTCATAGAAACTCATTATTTGCTCAATCTTCCTGTTCATAACAGAACTACTCCTTTTGCACCAGTTTCTGCTGCTGTTATATTACCCCATACTCGTCTGATTACAGATCCTTGTCTTCTTTCCATTCTATATCACTGACCCCCACCATATCTAGAGTGAGCTTTCGGCTATTCTAGCTTCCCTACTATCTTCAAACATCTTACATTCTATGCTACGACTAGTAGAACATTACCCTTTAATTGGTTATTCAATCTTTTCATCCTTGTCACGTCCTCCTTGCCAGTTTCCTCCCGGAGGACAACTGGGGGACTAGTGTGGAATCTTTCGCCAATGGAGAGATCATCATGACACTTTTCCAGGTAAAGGTCTCATTTCCTATGCATAAAACTTGTATGTCTTTAATGTAATGGTTTCCATTACCTTCCGCATCATCCTCCCTTTTAACATCGCCGATTCCTCCGCCATTTAGGGTCAGTTTCATATCCCAAGGGCATAAGATTGTCCTGAACCTTCGTCCACTCCTTCGCCCTCATTGACGGGGCTGTTGCCAGAACGAGGGGCTTTATTATGTAGGAAGTCTTCTATCGCCATTTCCGAGCAAATTTAAGCAGTGGCGAGATTCGAACCCGGGACATTTGACGATGTGATTAGCGGTCAAGGTCCTACCGCTTTCTTCTATTCATTTTGTTTGTCACTGTTCTCGTCATTTGCTCTCCGCGGACGTCGTATGACATCCACAAAAGCGCGTGCCGAACACTCAGTTCTTTTTCTTACAGAAAGCAGCAAGCCCTCTGACCGAACACGTTGAGCTACCTTGTCGGCGAAACCCACCACTAGATAATGTGTGCAGTGTTATGCAATTTGAATAATTACTGACACAGTTGGAGTTTTAACGATGGAAGTTCAAAATGTTCAAATGTTTGTGAAATCTTATGGGACTTAACTGCCAAAGTCATCAGTCCCTAAGTTTACACACTACTTAACCTAAATCATCCTAAGGACAAACACACACACATACCCCCATGCCCGAGGGAGGGCTCGAACCTTCGCCGGGACCAGCCACAGTCCATGACTGCAGCGCCACAGACCGCTCGGCTAAGCCCGTGCGGCTAACGATGGATGAAATTAAGTTAAAAACTCTATTCTAACTTTTTAGTAGGATATGGCAACACCGTGAATTTTTTCTGTCTGGAGACAGAGTGTCGTAGTGTAACCTCCCCACAAAAGTTTTGAAAAGACAATAATTAAATGTAAATGGACATCGTGCTAAGTGTAACCTCCCCGTAATTATTTTTAAATGATATGAATTGAATAAAAATGCAAATAGAGCCAAATGTTAGCTTCCCACAGTAATAAAAATCAATGATAATAGAAGTGTGCAAAAATGTTAAGTCCCCACAAAATTAACGTTAAGATCAACCTGATAAATTTTATAAGGGCAGCATCGCTGACCTTAGGCCCTGTGCAATAATTACTCTGATAAATTGAAGGGCAGCATCGCTGACCTTAGGCCCTGTGCAATAATTAATCTGATAAATTGATTCTGGGAGGAAAAGAATAGGAAATATTGTTTCAATTGGAATGATTCTTTTCTTAAAAAAGATTGCTTTGAAAACAAAATTATTATTGGGGCATTTCTTGAACAAATTAATTACAATTAACAGATGTTATTGGATGAGCGCAATGCTGCTTCATTACCTTATTTAACAATATACCTCGTCCCGAACCGTGACCAGAGACCCATGTTGACACCCGCCGACTCCTCACACACAATTCCGACGGGCAACTGCTAACTCGCAACTGAACTACATGCTCTCGCGACTCGCTACGTACAACTACTGCGTCCAACTCGGAACTGAACTCTCGCGCAGTCAAGCGCAGACTAGCAACGATAAATAACTCTCTGGTCAGAGATTCTGTCATGCCTCGCCATCGCTGCTACTGAATACGTACGTGTTTCAGTAGTATTGTATTAAATCCAGAACAAGACACAAAAAACAGAAATAGCTGCGGACTGATAAACCTAACAATCACTGCATTGTGATTGACCACAGCATTTTTCGATTTACGAAAGGTGTATGGAGCAAAATGGCGATGTTACAGTTTATCAACTTTGCACTAGTCAAATTTGCGAGAAAATTTGCCCACCTACGTACAAAACACTTTATTCGAGGCAGAGTGGGCACAACCCTTAGAAATCCAATCAGTACTTGCAGAAAAATGGATTCCCTCTAAGCACCGGTTTCTTTTCGTAGTAACCTAGTAGCAGTGATTACACTAGCCAACAGCTAAGAAACTGTGCATGGGGGCTTAATTAAATATGATTGAAAATATTTTTAGTTTTTTTTTTAGTAACTGTATGTCCGATTGCGCTGTGTCTCGTAATCGGTTGGCCCTGACTAGTATTATTACGCAATCTGACTGCATAGAATAACAACAAACAATGAAAGAAAATTTTCGTAAACACAGTTAATTAATTAAGTCCCCAGCAACTATAAAACCTACAAAACCCAAGCACAAATGTAACTGTTCTGTACGTGGAAGTGTGACTCAACGCACATCTGGCACGGTTCTTCTTCAACAAGACAAGAATTTTTAAATACCGATTATACTGACGTGATAAAAGAAAATTAGAAATACGATAATTGCGTAAGGAAAGCAGAATTACACTCTAATACAAGAACACACGCCAGATGCTTTGTTGACTGAATCTGTAATGACGCATTATTTAGGACACTGAAATAAAAACAAACGGAGTTAATTACCTCATTTATATTGATGAAAATCATTCTAATCCTTACATTATATCTCAACCAGAACTCTCCAATATCACATCTCAGCAAGCACTGCCTAATAGCACATCTCAACAAACACTCTCTGCTACAACATCTCAGCACAGACTACCACGAGACCTCGACAGGCACTGACTACTACGAGCTCTCTCCAAGCACAGACTTCTACGAGTTCTTCACAGGCACTGACCACTACGAGCTCTCGACAAGCACTGTGGAGGCGGCTTAATAATACTCTTTGGCGCAAACTCTGGCGCAGTGGCTCAGTGTAGCCACCTTTCATATGCCCCTCCTCCACAGGCCAGAATTTGATGGTATTTTTGCCAGCAATGGTGGTGAAAATACCACCAAATTCGTCCACAAAAATACAGACAAAAATAAAAGATAATATTAATACCTAAATATCACATAATTAATTAAAATTTTGGCTTCGCACTGACCTTTCAATAACCTAATATATAAAATACAGTAGGCAATACAAATTCTTTTCATACATGTGGCTTTACATAATAGTTTACACAATACATAAAAAATCAGTTTATACAAATGTTCACATCAAATACTTTTAATTATTAAAAAAAAAAAATAGTTGATAATTCCAGCCCAGCAATGGGCAAGAGGTGCAGACACCAACAAGTGACATCATTTCAGCAGAAACAGTCCATCAGTTGCACCCAGCAATGTTGAGAGCAGGTGCAGACACCAACAAGTGACATCATTTCAGTAGAAGCAGTCCATCAGTTGCACCCAGCAATGTTGAGCAGGTGCAGACACCAACAAGTGACATCATTTCAATAGAAGCAGTTCCATCTGTGGCACCCAGTAATGTTGAGCAGGTGCAGACACCAACAAGTGACATCATTTCAGTAGAAGCAGTCCGTCAGTTGCACCCAGTAATGTTGAGCAGGTGCAGACACCAACAAGTGACATCATTTTAGTAGAAGCAGTCCATCAGTTGCACCCAGCAATGTTGAGCAGGTGCAGACAGCAACAAGTGACTTCATTTCAGTAGAAGCAGTCCATCAGTTGCACCCAGCAATGTTGAGCAGGTGCAGACAGCAACAAGTGACTTCATTTCAGTAGAAGCAGTTCCATTAGTGGCACCCAGCAATGTTGAGTAGGTGCAGACACCAACAAGTGACATCATTTCCGTAGAAGCAGCCCATCAGTTGCACCCAGCAATGTTGAGCAGGTGCAGACACCAACAAGTGACATCATTTCAGTAGAAGCAGTTCCATCTGTGGCACCCAGTAAAGTTGAAGAGGTAAACACAGCAACAAGTGACATTAGTTCAGTAGAAGCAGTCCATCAGTGGCACCCAGCAATGTTGAGTAGGTGCAGACACCGGCAAGTGACATCATTTCAGTAGAAACAGTTCTAACAGTGGCACCCAGCAATGTTGAGTAGGTGCAGACAGCAAGAAGTAACATCATTTCAGTAGAAACAGTTCTAACAGTGGCACCCAGCAATGTTGAGCAGGTGCAGACAGCAACAAGTGACTTCATTTCCATACAAGTAGTCCATCAGTTGCACCTAGCAATGATGAGCAGGTCCAGAGAGCAGTCCATGATATTCACTATCACCGATCACACTGTTCATCAGAGTATATAAGCACAAATTAAACATGTCCTAGTGACACCAATCATGTAGAAAAAGTACATGTAACAGTCCATAATATTCACTATCCCTGATCATACTGTTCATCAGCAGAAATTAAACATGTCCTAGTGGCACCAATCATGTAGAAAAAGTACAAGTAACAGTCCATAATATTCACTATCACTGATCACACAGTTCATCAGCAGAAATTAATCATTCCTAAGTGTCACACATTATGTTGAAAAAGTGCAGGTAACAGTTCATAATATTTACCCTCACTAATCAGACAGTTCAGGCATGAACAATAGTTTGAATGCACATACAAATGCTTTTACACTAAACATACAAATCATAACAAACACACAAATGATGTCAGATAATTGTCATATTAACTATTACAAATACTCAAATATCAGTAAACCTATAATATTTATGAGTGTCAGTGCAAGCCACTACAAACAAATAAAATAATATTTAGGAGATAGGTGGGTAGGATTAGGAAAGGAAAACACACAAAACACACTCACTCATCTTTCATCCACATTAAGTACTACTGTGTAACTGAATAGTGTTAACTGTGTAAATGCAATTCTGTCAAAATCTGATGTTCATCATGTGTATCAAGTAGTAATGGCAGCAATGTATAATAGTCAATAATAGTTAGGTCAACGTCATAGTCATCATGTCAAGACCAATGTTTGCCAAGCCAGATCAAATGTACTGTTGTTGAACAACTGTCAGTGAGCCAGATATGCAAATACTTCCTCTCTCCAAAAAAAAAGTATATACTGCTTAGTGATTTAACAAAGTGTGTGTATAGACTATCTTCCTTCTACGTTAGTGTTCTAGTCTGCTATCTTCATCCTCCTTGTTCCATAAGACCAACAAAAAAAATATGCACCTCACTTACTTTACCTCTTATCCACCAAAACTCCAATAATCATCAACTTCACACAATCTCAATAATACCTCAATAACACCTCTTCAATACGTCGATACATATAAACCTTATTACCAATATATGCTCCTCACTTACTTTACCTCTTATCCACCAAAACTCCAATAATCATCAACTTCACACAATCTCAATAATACCTCAATAATACCTCTTCAATACGTCGATACATATAAACCTTATTACCAATCTCATTTCACTTCCATAACAACTCTTTCCTCTAGTCAGTCTCCTCGAACAAGTACAGATAAAATCCTAATACAAACTTCAGTTCATCATCCCATACGATCTGAAGACACATTGCCAACACACAACCTCTGTGTAATCCATCTGACCCAAATCTTCTACTCATTATAAATTATAAACAAAAGAAATGCATACATGACCTCTAACAGACTTAGCTCGAATAACTCTCAGTAATTAAGTACGATTACGGAATGTGAATGAGCATAATATTTCACAGTGTGTACACCACTTCAAGAATTATGGCAGAGGCAAACATGTGGAGTATTTCTTGTGTCAAGTGTCACTTCCTATTTCAATTGCTCACGAAGAATGCAGTGTAATAATTGTTAATGGTCTAAACCTAGTAATGGTATGTCATGTCGTTAGCTTCCTTCCTATTAGCATGAATTGATACAGCTTTCATAAAACCTCCAGCTCATGTGACTTCTATGAAGTTTCTTGTACTAATGTCGTTCGTCGAATTATAGCAGTTCATTTTCTTATCTTAAAAATGTAAGGCACTGACCGCAAGCAAAACAAGCACTAGCGAGTAAATATACCAGCAGAGAACAGAATGTCAACAAGTGGATGCAGCACAATTCCTACAACGAGGCTCTGCCAAGCGAACAATCTGTAACCTATACCATAGTGTAACGTAAACTCTATATTCGTACACTGTACATCAGCATTGCTATATACCAAATTAAGGAGTAGTTGTGACGACAAAACAGGAACGCGTAAATATGCAATCCACACGCATAGCAGCAAACATATGTTATCTAACATAATAAACAGGTCATTAGCATCATATCAGCATAAGCAAATAAATGTTCATATGTCATCTTAATAAGTAAACATGAAGGCGCAAGGAGATAAATCACAAAGTATAACTTACATACATAATCACAGTCAGCACAATTAATCAGGTTACAATTATAATTTAAATAAATAAGCACAGCAGGCACATAATTAAAAAAAATATGACATCAGTGAAAAAGCATAGCAGCCAAGCGATGCATAATATATACAAATAACAATCCTGTTCATTAATAAAACATTGACAAAAATCAGAAAATGTACGCAAGCACGTCGCTTCACACGTAAATTCATAGAACATGAAATTAGCACAAAGTATGAATCACGTAATCGCGAGCAGCAAATTACGTCTAAAGTACGTACCTAAGTGGAAATATGTTACCTGAAAAATGAACTCAATTAATAGTTACCCTTTTTAGTTTATTAGTTTCTTCTTCGAAATTACATTCTCCCTGAAAATTTCTCGATAGCAAGTCGTCTTAACGTCGGACACGCACAGAATTTACCTGAAGTTCTTAAATATTTTATAGAACCGTATCCTGAAAAATACTGAATGTTAATAACATAATTCATCAAGTCACTATAGCTTTATACTGAATTTAATCGGAGAAATTAAACTGTGTATTTGTTTACGGCTGTCAGTGCATTCGCATTGAGCACTCGATCAGCTGTAGGCGCGTGACGTAGGAAGCAATTGTTCGCGGTCAACGACTGCTTTGTGCGGCGCGCAGACTTGACTGTTGCTTTGAGTATATGCCGCCGCCAAAACACAGCGCGGTATCCTTGTACTCTCCGCATGTTTACATGTAGCTGTGAGTTTCTCTAAAGTATGTCATTCCACAAAAATTTTTCAAAAGTATATCATTCCACAAAAATTTTGTAAACTACGAACCTCACGTTTTGTGGTAGGTACAGCATAATTACGAATAGCGTCTAATTTTTTTGGATCAGGAAGAATACCTTCTGTAGAAATAATGTGACCGAGAAATTTCACCTGAGAACGACCAAATTCAGATTTTTCTAAGTTCACATAATGCCAACTCTTGCAAAAATACGTAATAATGAACCCAAAATTTTGTTGTGCTCACTCCAAGAACGTTTAGCAATAAGAATATCGTCAACATATGGAGTAATATTGTCACGAAGATAAGCAGGTAAAATTTCATTTAAGCTAAGAATGAATGCTGCTGAAGATACAGTAACTCCACATGGTAATTTCCGAAATCACTTTTGGGTAAATTAGTCAAATCCGGTTATTGTTTACTTACTCACTAGATAGATTGATAGTCGAAGAGTTGTTTTTGACAGATGCAAAGAATAGTAAAAGAGTAGGCAGCGGTGCAGGAAACTAAAAGAGAAATAGCACCACTACAGCTCGGGGCCCTATGCTCGCTACGGCACATATTCACTTAGAGTAGTGAATCCCCTGAGGACTTTAATAGCCGCACATAATTTCCAGTTTGTGACTTTGTGGCAAATTTGGCGGAAGTGCGTACATAAATTGATCTAACCATGCACATGGATGTATGTCATTCTTAGAATTGGGGAAGATCTTAAATTTCCGAACAGTCAAAAGGTGTTTATAGTCAAAGTTTTCGCCTAGTGGCGACAAAGACCTACCGTGTCTGTCCCAGTCCGAATGTCGATTATTGTAAAGTTCGCGCGCCTGGCGCTCTCTTGTTGCTTCTCGTAAATGAAATAAATTACTTTCTTCACACCCTTCTGCTAAACTAATACTTGTCAATTTATCTGAGATCTCCTCAACTCTCTCCGGTGAGTCACTTAATTGTTCTTTCTGTTTATTTACGTCTTCTGTAAATGTCGCGACTCGGGTTTCGGTGTTGTCACATTTAGTACTTAACTGTTCACACTGTTGCGTTAAGTTATTTATTCTGTCATTTGGTACGGATTCCTCGATTCTTTCAATTATTTCTTCCTTATCGTGTGCACGTTGTAAATTTAATTCTGAAAATTTTTGTACTATCACGCGATCTATTTCTTCCTGTTCTCTGTCCTGTTCCTCTTGTCTAATTTCTATTGAAATTAAACTATTATTGTGAGCATTCAGAATCGGTTGGACTTCTTCTCTACTTTCTTTCTTTGATTCATCTTTCATGTTTTTGAGACACGTCCCTATTCGTGAGTCTAACCGTGTTGTCATTGTTTCCATGTCTGTTTTAATTGATCCTATTTGTGAGCATAACCGTGTTGTCATTGCTTTCATTTCTGTTTTTAATTCAGATCCCAAAGTTCTCATCTGTGATCCCAAATTTAATATTGCACTCATTAACTGCTCCATTTCTTCTGTCGTTAACCACGCAATCTGAGAATTTTTCGATTGTGAAAAATTTTGAACTGTTTCCGGTCTATTTTCCTTGCTTATTAAATTGTTTTCAACTCCATTATTCATCACACTGTTCTCCTGTGTTGGCGAGTTCGCCATGTCAACAATTTCGTCATTCTCACTATTCATCATTTTCGCCTTTTTCATAGATCGCGTAAGCATTTACAAAACATACAAAAAATTCGTCACTGTACGGAAATTACACACAATGACTCTTTATCTCCAACAATACCATTCACATGAAATGTTTCCCTCAAACACGATTAATCGAACAATTGAAATAATTGCACTAAATTGTCAAACGCGTATACAAGACAACAAATCAAATTCTGAGAAAAAAATACCATTAGAAGAATGACAATTACTAAATCTACACATGCAAAGTAGACTACAATTACTAACTACAAATAACTACAACAATACTACTGTCTACTATTTTTTACAATCAGAAGAATTCCAAGGGACGATCCTAAGCAGCGGTCGCCACGTGCATGGGGGCTTAATTAAATATGATTGAAAATATTTTTAGTTTTTTTTTAGTAACTGTATGTCCGATTGCGCTGTGTCTCGTAATCGGTTGGCCCTGACTAGTATTATTACGCAATCTGACTGCATAGAATAACAACAAACAATGAAAGAAAATTTTCGTAAACACAGTTAATTAATTAAGTCCCCAGAAACTATAAAACCTACAAAACCCAAGCACAAATGTAACTGTTCTGTATGTGGAAGTGTGACTCAACGCACATCTGGCACGGTTCTTCTTCAACAAGACAAGAATTTTTAAATACCGATTATACTGACGTGATAAAAGAAAATTAGAAATACGATAATTGCGTAAGGAAAGCAGAATTACACTCTAATACAAGAACACACGCCAGATGCTTTGTTGACTGAATCTGTAATGACGCATTATTTAGGACACTGAAATAAAAACAAACGGAGTTAATTACCTCATTTATATTGATGAAAATCATTCTAATCCTTACATTATATCTCAACCAGAACTCTCCAATATCACATCTCAGCAAGCACTGCCTAATAGCACATCTCAACAAACACTCTCTGCTACAACATCTCAGCACAGACTACCACGAGACCTCGACAGGCACTGACCACTACGAGCTCTCTCCAAGCACAGACTTCTACGAGTTCTTAACAGGCACTGACCACTACGAGCTCTCGACAAGCACTGTGGAGGCGGCTTAATAATACTCTTTGGCGCAAACTCTGGCGCAGTGGCTCAGTGTAGCCACCTTTCAACTGTTCTAATAATTATCGCTGGCCCTTCGGCATTTTTTGAATACTTCATGTGAAAATTGGCATTAAAAGCGTGTGTTACGTATAGTTTGTTATAGGAATCACTTAAACACGTACATTATTTTTTTTGTTGTTTTTGCAGGAGACTGTACTATTGACAGTAGTACGTCAAGTTACTGAACTAAATTAATCATCACTAACGCGAGTAATAGTATTATACCGGAAGTGTTACAAAATTTTAAATTGTGTTCTGCACCATGGCAACTCGAGCTTTATGAATTCTCCAAAATCATTCTGTTATATTTGTGGTGAATCTCTATATATATATATATGTATATATATATACATAAAAGACAGTCGTGTTAGTTACACTACTTATAACTCAAGAACGGCTGTACCGATTTGGCTGAAAATTGGTGGAGGGGTAGCTTAGAACCAGGAGACGGACATAGGGTACTTTTTATCCTGTTCGACAGCTATAAAATGTGGTATAACAAAAACGCATCTGGCATGGAATAGTCCGTAGCTCGTGGTCGTGCGGTAGCGTTCTCGCTTCCCACACCCGGGTTCCCGGGTTCGGTTCCCGGCAGGTTCAGGGATTTTCTCTGCCTCGTGATGACTGGGCGTCGTGTGCTGTCCTTAGGTTAGTTAGGTTTAAGTAGTTCTAAGTTCTAGGGGACTGTTGACCATAGATGTTAAGTCCCATAGTGCTCAGAGCCATTTTTGGCATGGAATAACAAAACGAAAATGTCAGCTAAACGTCGCTATACAACGTGGTATGACAAAAACGCATCTGACATGGAATAACAAAACGCAAATGACAGCTAAACGTCTATGCTTAAGTATCAGTATATAACAATTAAAAATTTAAAGAAATAATTTGTATTTTCTTTGAATCATCATTTACAATGCCGCGACGAAGACGATCGAATATTTCTCGACCATGCCGTAATGCAATAAGGATACAAAACATTGCGAATGAAAGGACTGAAGAACAACAACAAATTGCCCGTGAAGAGCACCGCGTTAGTATGGCTCGACTTCGTGATTCTCAATCACAAGGGCAAACTGAGGCAGCCCGTGAAACGGCTCGGTTGGCAATGCGAAATCGTCGAGCGAACGACAGAGATCAACATGTAGATAATTGTCGATGCACAAGAAGAGATTTATCACGCAATGATTTGAATCGAGCAGTGTTTAGATACGATTGCAGCACTGATTACTGCTTGCATCCTTGCGTTTGCATTGGGCCGACGGACGTTGTTTGCGAGTATTGTGGCGCATTGAAGTTTTCTGCAGAAACGCACGGACTGTGCTGCCTTAGTTTGTGTTTTAAATCTGGAATATCCATATTTTTCACATGGTCACATATGTGGCATGTTCAGGGGTCGGAAGACCATCTGCGTTCTTTGTTCTTGCGCCTGATAACAAAATAAAAATGTCGTGTATCACAAGATACTTAATTGAAGAGTGGAAGCTATGCACCAAAAAATATACAGAATTAAGAATCATTAAAATACTTAATTTTTTTATTTGAATTTCCTAATAAAAAAATGAACTTAATATCCAAAATCTGATTATTTATTGGCTTTAAGACGGAACAGAGTTCGCCGGGTCAGCTAGTAATTCATACAAAAACATCAATGAAACATAAGAAGGTGTACTTTGCATATTTTGGCCTTCAACTGGGTGACAGAGATAAAGGTTTGGCACCCTATAAAATATGTTGTGTAGATAGAAAACTTAAGGAAATAGTTAAAGGGACTGGATAATAGTTTAATTCGGTATCCCAATAATGTGGAGGAAGCAAGTGAACCGCGGTGATAATTGTTCCTTTTGATGCACTGATCTTAGTGGTTATAATTTAAAAAAAAAAAAAACACATCGTGTACCCAACCTTCCACCCAATTCCTCACGGTCCAGACATTCCATTACCTCATCCTCCAAAGTCACTACAAGAAATTGTGCTTTCTAGAAACATTTCAAGTCGTGGTGCTACAGCGGTTCAAGTGATGGATCAGATACTACTTTCGAGTGTGTTAGACATCCGAATAGTAAGATTTTCACGTAGTCCTAGCTCAGTGACGTTGTAACAGACCTAGATCTAACCAAAGAAGAGATAGAACTGGGTTGTAAGAAAAGAAGTTACTAGCTGAAGGGACGTCTGTTCGTTTACTTAGGAAGAAAAAGTTGCGCTTTCCAGCTTAATTTGAGCAAGTAGGTGACTTGGTATTTTGTTTAGTCACAGGTATTATTGCATGAGTTTGGAATAGAGTATGAAAAAGAAGCTTGGAGGCTATTTGTTGATTCCTCAAAAATAAGCTTAGAAGCTGTTCTTTTACGTTTTGGTGGCAAACATGCGTCAGTGTCAACTGATCATTCAGTGCACTTAAAAGAGACTTGTGAAAACACACAACTGATCCTTACGAATATAAAAATACTCTGACCAAAGTGGATGACCTGCGGTGACTTGAAGTTTATATGCATGGTACTTGGCCAGTAGGCAGAATTTACGAAGCAATTATGTTTTCTGCGTGAGTGAGAGAAAGAGATCAATATTGACTCAAAGACAAATGATCACTTCGCCATAATAGCGTTCCCAAAACTAAAAATGTTGAGTGGTCGAGCTTTGTCACCAGTGAAAAAAAAAAAAAAAATACTGCTCTCCCCCATTTCACATTAAGCTTGGTATGATGAAGCATTTTGTGAAAGCACTGCCTGAAACTCGGAGTTTTCTCAAATATTTTTGTGAATGTTATTCTAATTGTCAGAGGGTAAAATCAAAGAGGGTGTTTTTCTTGGACCTGACTCCTCAAGTTTACGTGTGACGACGAATTTGTTACTACAATGACGTTATGATGAAAAGAAGGTGTGGACTGCATTCAGGTATGTCATTTCCAAATTTTGGGGGAATACAGAGAACGCATATTACAAGAACATCATTGAAAACATGCTTCAGAAGCTTCACTTTCTTAAATCACATTTGGACTTCTTTCCCGAAAATCACGGAGCAGTCAGTGCCGAGCACTGCGAAATATTTCATCAGGCCATTCCCGTCATGGTGGAAGATATCAAGGGCGTTGTAATGTTTCTATGATTCGAGACTATTGCTGGTCAATGCAACGGCAGCACCTGAGGCATCTCATAAGAGCCAGAGCGACATTCGAAGTTTTACAGAAGAGAAGGAGAACACATTAGTATGGGAATGATGATGATGCTAAACAAATTCAAAGAGAGTTGCTATGTAATTTACAATATGTATAATATTATAACTATAGCAGAACAATTTTCTGCCAAGTATATTTTATTATTTAATTAGAAATTAAAAAATAGCTGTACGAGTACGTGGTAGGGCACAAAATCGGTGACCGCAAAGACAGAAGATAGATAGATAAAAAAATGGACAGATAGATAAAAATATGGACAACGGTTTTGGATTCACAATGTTTAAAAACATAAAGATATGCCAAATTGACAAAAAAGTTCTTTGAAACTCTTAATTTGGTCGTCCTGTGTTAACTCTGCGTATTTTAATGCGCAAAATAATTTGAAGAAGTACTTTGGTGGAATAAAATCTACTCATCCTCATCCAGAACTAACAAAACCAACTACTGGAAGTAGTAGCTTTTTATGACTTTTTTGTTCTATAAACTTACATGGTTATCACACAAAGCCTCTAACCTACGCCTTCGAACGCTATGACAGGTTTCAGGTACTAACAACTTATAGTATCTTCAAAATTAAAATCACATGTTTGTAATATTTACTGGTTTCATAAATGCCGTTGTTCTAGGTTATTATTATTTCATCGCTCCTAACGAACCTGTAGAAAGTACGCTGCCGGCCGCGGTGGTCTAGTGGTTCTAGGCGCGCAGTCCGGAACCGCGGGACTGCTACGGTCGCAGGTTCGAATCCTGCCTCGGGCATGGATGTGTGCGATGTCCTTAGGTTAGTTCGGTTTAATTAGTTCTAAGTTCTAGGCGACTGATGACCTCAGAAGTTAAGTCGCATAGTGCTCAGAGCCATTTGAAAGTACGCTCTAAATCGTTGTCAGTATTATCTCATGCGGTTTAATGTCCTCTGAGTTTTCCAGAAACCTCCTCCTCGTAATTATCTAGTTTCCAATCGGCCTTCTTAAATTCGATAGTTCGCTATAGCTTTACATTTTCTACATTTCCAATTATGCAATTTTCCCGTTCCACTAAGTAGGGTTTAGCTTGGCTTACAGTTTATGTGAGGGCGAAGGTATTCTCGATTTTATTCTCGGAGAATTCAGATTTTTCAATGATGGAAAGATCTGGAGTGAACTCCATTCACCCTCCTGCCTTATTGAATAATAATAGACAGAAAAAATGTGGGAAATGCTCCCAGATGGGTGCTGTCCGCATCCCCTTACCTCACCACCACACTCATTATAGCAAGTGTAATGACAATGATTATATTACCTCCCCTCACAGTTAGCTATAATAACAGCCATCAATTGAAGTAGCTGTTTTCGAAATTCGGTTTCCAGTCAAGTAAAGAATAAATTTTTCATTAGTTTTGTAAGTTTTACCTTTTCTTTATTTGTAAACTACTGGATTACGTTATCGTTTTCCTAATAGCACAGCGAGGTTCTACTTTCACCCTAATGCTTTTCTTCCTGAGAACAGTATGCGTATTTGAAACCGGGTGACAGATTAAAGGTGTGCGCTGGACCGGGAACCTTGCCCTTCGCTGTCACTGTTCTTACCTACAGAATCTACACCCTTCTCTCTTAACAGAAACTAGCTGTGTTGGAACTCCTTCCGTCCACTTTAGCACACAAGTTTCATTCTCGAGAAGGACGCCGTAGTTATTATGTAAAATACAGATGACGAAAATATATGTGTAGACGCAGATGAAAAAATACTTTATACTTCGTCCGAATATGAACTGTGTGTAAACGAAAGCATCTTGGTCCTAATTAAAGCTTAAGCTGTAATTATTTAGCACAGCAATCAGCTCACTATCATCACATTTTTTAAGCAAAGGAGCTGATACGGCGAGTGAAGTGACAAACTATTTTTTCACAGTACAGACTACAGAAAAACACACCAAAATCGTCTGCAAAATCGAGTGACGCTATTCTCAGAATAACGCGACTTCCGACCTCATGCTGGTAATCATTTTGACAACATGTCATATGCCATTTGTCATGGAGATTAACATGTGACAGCAAAGAGTACTGATAACAGGACCGTTGACAAGAGGCAATGTCGTCTGCGTTATAAGCGTCTCACAGTCGAGTTCACAATTTAAATGATGGAAACGACTATAAGGACTGTCGTGCTCATTCAGGCACGTAGCTGAATGGCCAGAAATTTAAAACGTTCCCTGATGTTTTAGCATATGGACTGCATGTGTTGGTTCCGAAATTTTAAGAAAGCGAAAAAGGAACCTTTAAGAGTGAATGACACCGTGAGAATTTGAACGGCTGCAACTCGGAAATGTGTCATCCCAGAAATGAGTTATCCAACCGAATCATTGTAGCTTGCCTTTTGGCCCTTCTCACAGGTTCAGTCTGTCAGCTGAATGCTTCCTTTCAAGTTCTGCTACTACGCCTCCAGGATTAATATTCTTCGGAGGGAGCCACTATCTTTGTCGTTCAGTTGAAAACTAAGACTTAGATAAGACCACGCAGCGAATGTTCGTGGTGGCTTCTGATAAGTACAGCAGTGGCGCATCAATTAAAGACGATACTCCTGTCAAAAACAACGCCCATCGAACACTATTCAAAGTATCACGTGGTAGGCCAACTGAAAAATACGATCCTTACGCTTGTCATGTGTTTGTGTAAAAGTGAACAACAAAACAAACATAACCATTTGTTATTTAAGGACTTGTTCAAACATGTATTCAGCGATTTACAGGTTTATCTTCTTATTTCTTGGGATGCTTCGTTTGTTCCATCCCTACTTTTAATTTAATGTTTCGTAATTTGTTATTGGCATATATTGTTTACATAAACTCCCTGTCATTGTCTGCATTATTATATCATACAGGACTCAGTTTTCCTAGACGTTACGGAAGGTATTATATTTAGTGTATACTAGTTTTCGCATATTTCGTACCAGTCAGACTGAAACAGTTTATTTTAGTCGATGAGTTGAAAGTTTAACCAAGGCAACCAATCGTTAGTGCTCGCGTGGTTTGAAATATATTACTTGGACTTGTTTTAAATGTGTGTGTCATTTCTCTGTGTAGACTGAGACTGTAAGTCTAAACCTGTAGAAATCACATTACAACTGCTGTGCACATTTATTCTTACCCAAAATGACAGCATTTACTTAATTAACTCGGATGGTGCCATCAGTGCTAATAACAGTCTGTTGTAACAACTAGGTTGTGTGTATGAACAGGCTGATACAGCTGCCCCTAACTCTGGGTCTTATACAAGCCGCAACGCCTTCAATATCGAGTGAAAAGTTTTCAAATAATCTTGCTCACTATGCGCGAGCTATTAATCTTCAAGAAAAAATGAACAGCACCTTTTTGTAGGAAATTTAATGTAGTTAAATTTTGTACTCCGATACGATTTCTCTAGAGGTCTTAGTTTTCGAATTATTCAAGAAAAACGTACAAAGGTGACCTTTAAACGCAATTTTTATTTAATAACCCGAAAACCGTGGCCTCCCATTACAAAATTTAATTGCATTAAATTTCCTACAAAAGGGTCCTGCTTATTTTTTCAGTAGGACTAACAGCTCGTGTGAATCGAGCGAGAGAATACGAAAATCTTGTGCGTGGTACTTGAAGTGGTGTCCGTTGCATAAAAACAAGCGCTACAGGCAGCTGAATGCCCCTGTACATATACATGCAAGCTTAGAACAGAACTGAGACGAAAATATCTGCTTCCGACAGGTGGATTACAAACAGTACTGGCACAGGTCCCTTCTCAGTGTGACGCAGTGGTTAAGCTAGGAATTTAAGGTGGGACGTTTGCGCCCAGTCTGGTGAACACGAAGCTGATGTCTGTCGTAAAGCCATTGTCCAAAACGAAGTCATTGTCATTTATTTTAAAGCTAGCAAGTGAAATGATGCAATGGTCAGGGAACCTATGTCGGAGGAGGGGGACGGCCTGTGGGGGTAAGGTAGGACGGTGGGAGTGGACGGTGACAGTAGGGACGTGGGCCTCCACGGCCTCAGACAAGGTCTGCTGGAGAAAGGAGGCAGCATGGGTTACATCGTTAGGGTGGCGGTAGGTGAGGGGGTGGCTATCGACCTGGGTGGAGAGGGTATCCCGGTAGGCATTCCAGTTGGCACGGGAATAGTTATGGATGTACTTAGGAGGAGGGTCATGACGAGGTTCGGGGCGGGGGCGACGACCGTCTGGAATGGTGAGGAGGACAGGGAGATGGTCGCTACCAATAGGATCCAGGACATCCACCGGTATGCGGCCAAGGAGATTGGGGGAGGAAAGGATAACATCGGGAGTGGAGTTGGATTCGGGACGGGTGTGCTGGGGGATGGGGAGGAGGTCGCCTTGAAGGGAGGAGAGGAACCGATGCCACTGCCATAACTGGGCGGCGGAACGGCTATGGATGTTGAGGTCGACGGCGATCATGTAGGAGGAGAAGGTACGGTTAGTGTGGGAGAGGAAGTCGAAGGGAATAGGGGCGTTAGGGCGGACATAAATGGTGGCACAGGTAACAGTAAGGCTGGGGAAGAAGAGACTAAGGATCAGGTGTTCGGTGGGGTCGGGAAGGAGAGGTTGGAGCCAAACGGGGATCTGGTGGTGGTGACCAATTGCAACTACGCCACGTGCAATCGGGAGGGGATTATCGGAGCGGTGGAGGAGATAGGGCAAAGTGTGGACGGTGTGGTGGGGTTGGAGGAAGGTTTCATTGAGGAGGAAGGCATCCACGCGGTGGGTGGCAAGGGTATGTAGGAAGAGGTTCCTGTTGGCGGGAAGGGAGCGGATATTGTTGAAAAGGATATGGTGCTGTCACGCCATGTCAGGGATTTAGACAAGGGTATCAAGACGGGAGAAGGTGAAATGGGCCTGGTTGTTGGAGTAGGTGGCGTACATTTTGAGTTGGAAAATGGAACGGGCGGCGAGGGAGATCTGTTGGAGAGTGTGGGGGCGCTGAAAAGTATGAACATTCTGAAGGACGATGGTAAGGAATCTGATGATGTCCTCAGCGGTAGGGGGTGGGCGAAGGGAATTGCCGGGAAGGGTGGGGGCATCCAGAGGACGGACAGGGACGGTGAGTTCAGGAGTGGTCGGAGGGGGCCAGGCTTTACACTTTTGGGAGTAGGTGGGATGGGGGAGATTGCAGGTATTACAGGAGGGAGGGGATTGAGGGTTAGGGCACTGCCGGAGGAAGTGCACTTGCCTACAATGCGGGCAGGTGGGGGCCTTGCGGCACTCGGCTGTTGGGTGTGCATTATAGCGCAGACACCTCTGGCAGCGCAGGGATTGAGGAGGGGAACGGGAGGGGTTGACTTTGTAGCGCTGGTTGAAGAGGAGGGAACCCTCCTTCAGGAGACGGTCAATGGAGGGGGCGTCCTCGGAGAAAACCCGCATAAGGCGGGTGGGGCCGACCGAGTTGAAAATGCGGCGGACTGCCCGCTCCTCCAGTGTGGGATGCGCCTTGAGCTCCGCCAACATCTCCTCCTCCGTGATCGTCAGACTAAGCCGAGTGATCACGGCGGTGAGGGTCGGCGGGCGACGCGGGGGTTGGGGTTGGCGGGTAGGAGATGGAGAAGGAGCAGGGGTGAGGGAGGCATTGGGGCCAAAACGGGTGATGGGGAGGCAGGAGAGGATGTCAGTATGGAGGGTTGGGCTGGGGGAGGAGATGAGAACGGAATCCTGTCTGGGAGTGACGAGCGAGATGGGGGCACCAGGGAAGTGTTGGCGGAGGAGGAGGGAGAGATTCCGGGCCTCGAGAAGGGAAGGATCAGGACGGGAGTGGAGGTATTTGTAGAAAGAGGGGGGGGAAGAGGAGGAGGAGGAGGCGGAGGGAGCAGGGCCAGGCAGGGAGACATCCTTGGCATACTAGGGGGGGGGGGAGGGAGGATGGGGCGGGGCCTTTTTGGGAGCGGAGCAGGTGGTGGTGCCACTAGGGCGTTTAACGGCGGCAGAAGGGTGGGTGGTGATATGAGGGACGGGAGCTATAGGGAGGTGGTGGGAAATGGCAGGTCCCAGTTTGGACGCAGCAGTCGGCGCCGGAGATGGTGACGGGGAAGGCGACGGCGACGGCGACGGCCGTGGCGGTGATGACGAAGGCGATGGGGAGAGTTGGGCATGGGCAGTGGCCCGACGGGCCACAACCCTAGCTGGAGCTGTAGTGACAGGCTGGGGGAGTGGGGGGAAAGGCTCGGAGGGAGGGGAGCGGGAGAAAGAAGCAGGAGAGGGGGCAACAAAGAGCGAGGGCGAAGGGAGAGTGAGAAGAGGTGGGATGGAAAGAGGGGGGTGGGACTGGGCACACCATGTTATGGTGGTGGTGGCGGCGGAGGGGGAAGTATAAACTGTGGCTGTGGTGGTAGTGGTGGTAGTGGTGGTGGGGGCTGACATGACAGGGAGAAACAAAAACGCACTGGACGAAAAAGAAAAGACAAAAACAGGGGACAGACGAAGACGAAGGCGGAGACGGAGGAAGACGAAAACGGACGAAGATCAGAGTCCCACACTGCCGGCGCTGGCGCTGACGGCGACGACTGGTCGCAGGAATGCCGCAGCTGCTGCTGCTGCTGCCGCTACCGCTGCCGCTGCCGCTGCCGCGGACGGGCTCGGGGCCGGGGCCGGGGCCGGGGCCGCTGCTGCTGCTGCTGCTGCTGCTGGGCTGGGCTGGGCTGGGCTGGCCTGGCTGGACCGCCGCTGCTGAGCTACTGCTGCTGCAGCAGGGCTGGCTGGCTGGCTGCAACCGGCCGGACCACTGCTGCTGCTGTTGCTGGCCGGGAACGATGCTGCTGGCTGGGACCGGGACCGCTGCTGCTGCTGCTGCTGCTGCTGCTGCTGGCTGGCTGGCTGGCTGGCACCTGAAAAACCTAGCACTTCGGTTAGTGCTGGAATGGCACAATCGACGGGCGGTAACCTTGCGGAGTACCGCCGGAGATGCGGGTCGGACGTCTGAGAGCGACTTATACATCGTAGAAAGTGGGCGTGACCAGAGTTACACGTGATATGCAGAGATAATCTTTGTCAGAGATAAAACTTAACTATCGATCGTAATCTCGTCATGGATAAAACTGTCTAGCAATTCTGTAGTGCTACTGTCCAAATATCACTAAGTTTCATGGTCTCTTCTTTCCGATTAAAATTATCCCTATGTTTATATATTTCAATTGCTTCTCTACAAAGCCGGGGGTAATAGTTCGTCGTCGTAGATAAAATTTTTGTTTCGAAAAACTTCACCTGATGAATTCCTGACTGAAAAGCGTGTTCTGCTACAGCCGATTTATCTGTTTTTCCTAATCGGCAAAGACTTCTGTGTTCTTTTAACCGTGTATTTACGGTTCTTTTTGTTGTTCCAGTATAAACTTTACCACATGTACAAGGAATTTAATATACGCCACTGGCTGATAGAGGAGCGCGTTTATCTTTTACAGACCGGAGAACATGACAAATTTTCTTCGTTGGTCTAAAAACAGGTCTAATATCTTGTTTACTTAAAATCTTTCCAATCTGATCCGTTACTTTCTTTATAAAAGGGAGAGAGACTGTATTCTTCCATCGTTTTTCGGGATTGTCCTTAGGCTTTTTGTTGTTTGGGTGCAGAATTCTGCTTACTTCTTTTTTTGAGTAGCCATTTTTCTCAAAAGCGTGCTTCAGATGTTTTAATTCGACGTCTAGATACTCCGGCGTGCAAATCCGTCTGGCTCTGTCAACGAGACTTTTAATCACACTTCTCTTTTGTTGTGGATGGTGGTTAGAGTTTTTATGTAAGTATCTGTCTGTGTGCGTTATTTTTCTAAAAATCTGTTGTTTCAACCTTCCACCTGTCTGTCTCATAACTAAAACATCCAAAAACGGTATTTTGTTATCATTTTCTCTCTCCATGGTAAACTGGATTCTTGGATTTATATTATTAAGGTAATCAAAAAATTCGTCTAAGGCTTCTCTACCATGTGGCCAGACCACAAATGTATCGTCTACATATCGATACCAGCGAGATGGTTTCTTATCTGCTTTTTCCAAGGCTGACTGTTCGAATTTCTCCATGTAGAAATTAGCTACTGCAGGACCCAATGGGTTACCCATTGATACGCCATTAAGTTGCTCATAAAATTCATTATCCCACTGGAACTGACTGAAAGTAAGAAAATGTGTGAAAAGACAGAGGAGAGGATACATTATACAAGACGAGAGATGGATTCTGTTGACCGTAAGTTACTGCAGCTACATTTATTCCTTGCTAGTAAGATACAGATAGACCTATGGAATAAAATAGATTGCCTTACATTTCGATTTGTGGAAACCATGATGGAAACGACTAATAGAAGGCATAAGAAGAAGTTAGAAAAGTTACAAACTTATGCAGAATCTACAAACAAAACAATGATGTCCGAAACTGTTATTAACAAGTCAGACAGAGTTTTATCTCAAGACGAAATTTCAGTTCTTGCAAAAGGAGGAAACTACGCTATAACACCTCCGAAAGTTCCTGTTGAGGATATTATTGCAAATGTAGAAGCAGGTATACGTACTCTCCCCAAAGAAACTGCTAATGCAATCCGAATCGAAACCACCAGAGTATTATGCCGCAGTAAACCTCTGGAAAGTAATTTAACCAATGGCCAAAGAAAGGCTCTGAGAGATTTAAATGCAGATGAAGACATAGTGATTGTTCCTGCTGATAAAGGGAATGCTACTGTCGTTTTAAATACAGAAGATTATCAAAGCAAAATTTTGAATATTTTAACGTCAGGACAATACAAAAAACTTAAGAAAGATCATACAGCCAGCGTATTACGGAAAACAAATAATCTGATAAAATCGGCCACTTCTATTCAAAAAGAAGAAAAAAGAGCTTTATTGAAGACTGAAGCTATGTGTCCTAGACTCTATGGCCTACCCAAGGTACATAAGAGGGACCTTCCTCTGAGACCGATTGTTAGTGCTATCAATTCTCCTACGTATGAAATAGCAAGATATCTAGCAACTCGTTTACAACGATATATTGGAAAAACTGACTCATATATAA
This sequence comes from Schistocerca americana, assembly GCF_021461395.2. Taxonomy (NCBI): domain Eukaryota; kingdom Metazoa; phylum Arthropoda; class Insecta; order Orthoptera; family Acrididae; genus Schistocerca; species Schistocerca americana. The sequence continues at coordinate 43,216,675 of NC_060120.1, forward strand.
AGGACTCACGTCATTTTATAGAGAAAATTGAAGGTTCAATTCTGATTCCCGAAGATATTTTAGTAAGTTATGATGTAGTATCTTTATTTACTATGATTCCAGTTAACGAAGTTATGGATTTTATAACGGATATTTTTCCAGAAGATTTGACTGCTCTTTTCAGACATTGTCTTACTTCCAGTCAGTTCCATTGGAATAATGAATTTTATGAGCAACTTAATGGCGTAGCAATGGGTAACCCATTGGGTCCTGCAGTAGCTAATTTCTACATGGAGAAATTCGAACAGTCAGCCTTGGAAAAAGCAGATAAGAAACCATCTCGCTGGTATCGATATGTAGACGATACATTTGTGGTCTGGCCACATGGTAGAGAAGCCTTAGACGAATTTTTTGATTACCTTAATAATATAAATCCAAGAATCCAGTTTACCATGGAGAGAGAAAATGATAACAAAATACCGTTTTTGGATGTTTTAGTTATGAGACAGACAGGTGGAAGGTTGAAACAACAGATTTTTAGAAAAATAACGCACACAGACAGATACTTACATAAAAACTCTAACCACCATCCACAACAAAAGAGAAGTGTGATTAAAAGTCTCGTTGACAGAGCCAGACGGATTTGCACGCCGGAGTATCTAGACGTCGAATTAAAACATCTGAAGCACGCTTTTGAGAAAAATGGCTACTCAAAGAAAGAAGTAAGCAGAATTCTGCACCCAAACAACAAAAAGCCTAAAGACAATCCCGAAAAACGATGGAAGAATACGGTCTCTCTCCCTTTTATAAAGAAAGTAACGGATCATATTGTAAAGATTTTAAGTAAACAAGACATTAGACCTGTTTTTAGACCAACGAAGAAAATTTGTCATGTTCTCCGGTCTGTAAAAGATAAACGCGCTCCTCTATCAGCCAGTGGCGCATATGAAATTATGTTACTTTAAATCCGTCTTGATTGCAAATTTTTTTTTTATTATTCATATGACCGGTTTCGGTTCATTCAGAACCATCTTCAGATCTGATATTTAAGTTACAGGAGTAACCCGTCCAATTCAGCAACTTTCACATGCTACGTCACATAAAAGCTATAAAATTTTTATGTGACGTAGCATGTGAAAGTTGCTGAATTGGACGGGTTACTCCTGTAACTTAAATATCAGATCTGAAGATGGTTCTGAATGAACCGAAACCGGTCATATGAATAATAAAAAAAAAATTTGCAATCAAGACGGATTTAAAGTAACATAAAATCACTGATTGCTGTTATCCCATAAGACATTATGTCTGTCTTTGCATATGAAATTCCTTGTACATGTGGTACAGTTTATATTGGAACAACAAAAAGAAGCGTAAATACACGGTGAAAAGAACACAGAAGTCTTTGCCGATTAGGAAAAAGAGATAAATCGGCTGTAGCAGAACACGCTTTTCAGTCAGGAAATCATCAAGTGAAGTTTTCCGAAAGAAATATTTTATCTACGACGACGAACTATTGATTCAAATGGCTCTGAGCACTATGGGACTCTACTGCTGAGGTCATAAGTCCCCTAGAACTTAGAACTACTTAAACCTAACTAACCTAAGGACAACACACACATAAATGCCCGAGGCAGGATTCGAACCTGCGACCGTAGCAGTTGCGCGGTTCCAGACTGTAGCGCCAGAACCGCTCGGCCACCAGCGGCCGGCGACGAACTATTACCCCCGGCTTTGTAGAGAAGCAATTGAAATATATAAACATAGGGATAATTTTAATCGGAAAGAAGAGACCATGAAACTTAGTGATATTTGGACAGTAGGACTACAGAAGTGCTGGACAGTTTTATCCGTGACGAGATTACGATCGATAGTTAAGTTTTATCTCTGACAAAGATTATCTCTGCATACCACGTGTAACTCTGGTCACGCCCACTTTCTACGATATATAAGTCGCTCTCAGACGTCCGGCCCGTCAGTCGGCGAGACTCACCGGAGGAGAAACACCCCTCTGAAGATGTCCAGCGCAGCTCTGGACGAAACGTTAGGAGCTGAAGAGTTTCATGGACCAAGACCTTACATCCCGGAAGGTTTATCAGAAGATATGTCATCCGGTCGTGAAAGCCTGCATACTATGATAAGGTTGTTTTGCCCTTAAGGCGTAAGAATGTTTGGGCTTTCAGCCTAATTTATAGAACTGTTTGAAGGTAAGGCCTTTGGCCTTTTAAAAATTTATTTTGGTTTGTGTCTTAAGTGATGGGCCTTCAGCCGATTTTTAAATTAAAGTTGTTTTGCTCTTAAGGTGCCAGATTGTTTGAGCCTTCAGCCTAATTAAATAACTGTTTTAAGGTAAGGTCTTTTGCCTTTTAAAACTTTAATTTTATTTTGAGTCTTATGAGATGGGCCTTCAGCCGATTTTTTTTTAAAAAACTTAAGTTGTTTGCTCTTAAGGTGTGAGATTGTTTGGGCCTTCAGCCTAATTGAAAGAACTGATTTAAGATAAAGCCTTCTGCCTTCTAAATTTCTGATTTTGGTTTCAGCCGTAAGTTATTGGCTTTCAACTGATTTCAAATTAAAGTGGTCTTGCCCTTAAGGTATGAGATTGTATGGCGCATTCAGCCGGTAATTAAGTTCCAAAAATTAATGCTGTGTTTTTTTAATTTTTTGGGTCGTTTAATGTTTGGTCAAATAAATAAAGTTATATGTTCGAATGTAACTGACGGCCGCTTTGTTTGGCCCCTTTCCACAATTTAAACTACCTGTCCTGTCCTGCGGGTGTAGCAGAGCGTTTCAGTCACATATTAACGCCTGCGTGATCAACATCTATCGAACTTCGGTTGCTTTAAATACTGTATAAAAGCACTTAATTAGAAGTGGTCACTTACGTTTGATTTTATACGAGGGTCGTTTAGTAAGTAACGCAACGCATTCTTCTCGGTCAGTTTCCACTGAAAAATGCGTAATTTGTTGTGGGACATCTTGGAATATTTCCGCTTCAGCACCTATAGTTTCACCAAGTTCCAATAGGTGGCTACTGTATACGCAGCCTTCAAAATGGCGTTTGTGACTGAGGTACGTTACAAGCAGAGATTTGTCATTGGCTTCCTTTTGGCGAAAAACCAGATCGTCGCAAATATTCACAGCCCTTTAAGAATGTCTTCTGAGACCTGGCAGTGAACAAATGGAGGGCGAGGCGTTAGGCAACGCGCGTCTGTCACCAGCGCAACAACGCCGTGCGGACCTGTCCGGTCCCCCGCGTGCCGGCAGGTCGCACACAGCAGTGACTCCCGCAGTGCTGGAACGTGCGGACACTCTCATTCGAGGTGATCTGCAGATCACAAACACGCACCTCGCTCCTCGGCTGAACGTCTCTGCTAGTAATGTTGACACACTCGACCATTTCAATTACCCAAAGTTGTCTGCCCGCCGGGTTCCTCGCCGCCTAGCAGAAGACACAAGGAGCAGCGAAGGGCCATCTTTGCGGAACTGCTTGTGCATTATGAGCGTGATCGTGACAATTTTTTTGTCCAGCTTCGACACAGGATATGACGCATGGGTTCACCTCATAGAGTCGTAAACAAACGGCATTACATCGAGTGACGCCATACCACCTCTCCTCCAAGAAAAAAGTTCAAATGCTCTCATCCAGAAATGTAAAGGCGACAGTCTTCTCGGAACCTGAAGGTGTTTCTCTATTTTATGTCCGCCCTCATGGTGCAACAATCAACTCTGAAGTGTACTGTGCTACCCTCAGGAAATTGGAGAAACTTCTTTAGGCTGTTCGTTGCCACAAATGCGAACGATCTTCACCATGACAACGCAAGGCCTTACATAACACTGCACAATAGAGAGGAGCGCTCAAAATTTCACTGGACTTTGTTCCTCACCCAGCTTATAGCGCGGATCTCGCACCTTCAGACTTCCATCTGCTCGGCACAATGAAGGATGCACTCCAAGGGAAGCAGTACGTGAAGTACTGGGAGGTTGTTGCTGCAGCAAGACATTGGTTCGGACGTCGACCAGCAGAGTGGAACCAAGCAGGCATACCGGCCCTCACAGTCTGGTGGCGTAAGGCCGACTCACTGAACGTGAATTATATTGAAAAACAGGGTTTTGTAGCCAGAAAATCGGGGAATTATGTAGTGTACTGGAACCCTGAGCAAAACAAACCCTCTTTCAGAAAAAAAGAGTGTGGCATTACATATTGAACGCCCCTCGCATTAGCTCTCCATTGACCACACAACAATATTAAATTCAGAATCACACATTCGAGAAAAGCACATCCCTTTTAAGATTTCAAGACAGCGTCGGTTATTTTACACTGCTGCCCACCGTAAATGCAACACCAAGAAAGACAAGAGGTAGCACAACGAGATTTATTTTGTAGATAACATGTTGACCAAGTATCAAATGATTACATTTACAGACGTCTGTGACATGTGGTTCCTGCCAGAATCAGTAGCCAGAGTAGCCGCCATTGTTGGAGATCACCGCTGCCACACGTCTCGGCATTGAGTCAAAGAGACGTTGGATGTGTTCCTGGGGTACAGCAGCCCAAGCAGCTTCCACACGTTGCCAAAAATCATCTGGTGTGGCAGCTGGGAATGTAATCTGGGTCACTCGTTGAGCAACCATGGAACACATGATTTCTATCGGTGAAAGATCCGGAGAGCGAGCCGGCCAGGGAAGCAATTCAATCTGGTTATTGACGAAGAACCTTTGGACAATGCGTGCCACGTGTGGTCGCGCATTATCCTGTTGAAATATGGCTGTGGCCGAGCCCTGAAGGTAAGGAAGGACAACTGGCTCCAGCACCTCGGATATGTAGCGCCGGCTATTTAAAGTACCGGCAATGCGTACTAGAGGCGTGCGAGAGTAATATCCAATACCGCCCCATACCATAATACCCGGTGCAAGACCAGTGTGGCGGTGCATAATGCAGCTGTCCAGCATCCTCTCTCCACGGTGTCTCCACACTAGAATCCGACCATCGTGGTGCTGCAGACAGAAGCGTGCATCGTCAGTAAAGATAACGTCATTCCATTCTGCCGTCCACATTCGTCTGTCATCACACCTTTGGCGACGGAGACGTCTGTGGTTCTGCGTCAATGGTAGACGAAGCAATGGACGCCTTGCGGACAGACCACTCTGGTGTAAACGGCGTCGAATGGTTCGCGCAGACACTGGATGATGCGTTACAGACGCAATGTGATTTGCTATGGTTCGGGATGTCACTGAGCGATCCGTCACTGCCATGCGCACAATTTGCCTATCAGCACGTGCAGTGGTGCACCGAGGTGAATCCGATCGACCACGTCGGTCCGTCGTACCCTCCTGCATCCAACGGTCACATATCCGCATTACAGTTGTTTGGTTTCGTTCAACACGACTAGCGATTTCTCTGTATGATAATCCACAATCTCGGTAAGCCACTATCCTTCCTCTGTCGAACTCGGATACTTGATCAAACGATGTTCGCTGTTGTCTACGAGGCATAACTGATCGTCTTGTGAAACAACCACAAGGTAAACACACGTGCCGAACGTACACTCGTTGAAATCGCCAAGCCTTAAATGGCGCTATGTGGTGGCGCCACAGGCGCGCGTGATGTGCGTCTGCGCTGAAATTCTAATCAGTTGCATATCTCATCGCTGCAAACCCATGGTGTAAATTTCACTTGATTCGGATGCTTCCTTCAGGGTGTTGCATTTACGGTGGCCAGAGTGTACATTAGTTGCATGTCAGATAACCTCATGAATCCACGGATCCTGCATGTCAGCAGGGAAATGTTCAAGCTGGTGGAGGCTCCATATTGGTGTGGGGAGTGTGCGGTTTCAGTAATATGGGACCCCTGATATGTCTAGAAACGACTCTAACAGGTGACACGTACGTAAGCATCCTGTCTGATGACCTGCATCCGTTCATGTCCACTGTGCATTCCGACGGACTTGGGGAATTCCAGCAGGAAAATGCGACAACCCACACGTCCATAATTGTTACACGGTGGCTCCAGAAACACTCTTCTGAGTTTAAATACTTCCGCTGGTCACCAGACTCCCGAGACATGAACATTATTGATTTTATCTGGGATGCCTTCCAACGTGCCGTTCAGAAGAGATCTCCACCCCATCATAATCTTACGGATTTATGGACAGCCCTGCAGGATTCATGGTATCAGTTCCCTCCAGCACTACTTCAGATATTAGTCGAGTCCATGCCACGTCGTGTTGCGGCACTTCGGCGTGTTCGAGGGGGCCCTGCACGATATTTTTTCTTTAGCTCTTCAGTGTATTATGTGTGAAGTTTGCTGCAAGTCACTAAATGCACTCACTCTCAAATACTGGATCAATGAAGTACGAATATTTGCCCATCGTGGACCACACTACTTGCTCCCGGGTTCGATTCCCGGCGGGGTCAGGGATTTTCTCTGCCTCGTGATGACTGGGTGTTGTGTGAAGTCCTTAGGTTAGTTAGGTATAAGTACGAGTACTTCTAAGTTCTAGGGGACTGATGACCATAGATGTTAAGTCCCATAGTGCTCAGAGCCACACTGCTTGCCTGTGTGTACATTCAGGGTATCAGCTATCTCCACTTCAAATTTCGTATACTCTCTTCAGCGATTTTAGCGTGAATGAATAACAAACATACAAACACATATACTCACTAATTTTCGCATTTAGTACGAGGGCAGTTCAATAAGTAATGCAACACATTTTTTTTCTGAAACAGGGGTTGTTTTATTCAGCATTGAAATACACCAGGTTATTCCCCAATCTTTTAGCTACACAACACTATTTTTCAACGTAATCTCCCTTCAATGCTACGGCCTTACGCCACCTTTAAATCAGGGCCTGTATGCCTGCACGGTACCATTCCACTGGTCGATGTCGGAGCCAACGTCGTACTGCATCAATAACTTCTTCATCATCCGCGTAGTGCCTCCCACGGATTGCGTCCTTCATTGGGCCAATCATATGGAAATCCGACGGTGCGAGATCGGGGCTGTAGGGTGCATGAGGAAGAACAGTCCACTGAAGTTTTGTGAGCTCCTCTCGGGTGCGAAGACTTGTGTGAGGTCTTGCGTTGTCATCAAGAAGGAGAAGTTCGTTCAGATTTTTGTGCCTACGAACACGCTGAAGTCGTTTTTTCAATTTCTGAAGAGTAGCACAATACACTTCAGAGTTGATCGTTTGACCACGGGGAAGGACATCGAACAGAATAACCCCTTCAGCGTCCCAGAAGACTGTAACCATGACTTTACCGGCTGAGGGTATGGCTTTAAACTTTTTCTTGGTAGGGAAGTGGGTGTGACGCCACTCCATTGATTGCCGTTTTGTTTCAGGTTCGAAGTGATGAACCCATGTTTCATTGCCTGTAACAATCTCTGACAAGAAATTGTCACCCTCAGCCATATGACGAGCAAGCAATTCCGCACAGATGGTTCTCCTTTGCTCTTTATGGTGTTCGGTTAGACAACGAGGGACCCAGCGGGAACAAACCTTTGAATATCCCAACTGGTGAACAATTTTGACAGCACTACCAACAAAGATGTCAAGTTGAGCACTGAGTTGTTTGATGGTGATCCGTCGATCATCTCGAACGAGTGTGTTCGCACGCTCCGCCATTGCAGGAGTCACAGCTGCGCACGGCCGGCCCGCACGCGGGAGATCAGACAGTCTTGCTTGACCTTGCGGCGATGATGACACACGCTTTGCCCAACGACTCACCGTGCTTTTGTCCACTGCCAGATCACCGTAGACATTCTGCAAGCGCCTATGAATATCTGAGATGCCCTGGTTTTCCGCCAAAAGAAACTCGATCACTGCCCGTTGTTTGCAACGCACATCCGTTACAGACGCCATTTTAACAGCTCCGTACAGCGCTGCCACCTGTCGGAAGTCAATGAAACTATAGGAGACGAAGCGGGAATGTTTGAAAATATTCCACAAGAAATTTCCGGTTTTTTCAACCAAAATTGGCCGAGAAAAAAAATGTGTTGCATTACTTATTGAACTGCCCTCGTGTAATCTACAGTATACGTGCCAGGGTAGCCGAGAGCACTAACGTGCTGCTTCCTGGAATCGGTTAGGCGCACCGGCCCGGATCGAATCCGCCCAGTGGACTAACGACGAGGGCCGGTGTGCTGGCCAGCCTGGATGCGGTTTTTAGGCGTTTTTCCACATCCCACTAGGTGAATGCCAGGCTGGTCCCCACATTGCGCCTCAGTTACACGACTCACAGACATTTGACACACATTCGCACTATTCCATGGCCTACACTAGGTGCAGACAGTTGGGGTACACGCATTTCGTCCCAGGGTGGTACAGGGTGGCGACAGGAAGGGCATCTGGCCACCCTTTCAAATTAACACGCCAAATCCGGTTAACAATAACCGCAGACCCCGCTAGTCAGGATTAATGCTTGGAAAGGGAGAGAGTATAATCTACAGTAGACCTTTATAAGGTTTAGTCTGATATCAGCTGTAAAAAATGTGAAATTTTTTGGCAGTACTGGAGATTGTTTTGTATAAAATACACTCCTGGAAATTGAAATAAGAACACCGTGAATTCATTGTCCCAGGAAGGGGAAACTTCATTGACACATTCCTGGGGTCAGATACATCACATGATCACACTGACAGAACCACAGGCACATAGACACAGGCAACAGAGCATGCACAATGTCGGCACTAGTACAGTGTATATCCACCTTTTGCAGCAATGCAGGCTGCTATTCTCCCATGGAGACGATCGTAGAGATGCTGGATGTAGTCCTGTGGAACGGCTTGCCATGCCATTTCCACCTGGCGCCTCAGTTGGACCAGCGTTCGTGCTGGACGTGCAGACCGCGTGAGACGACGCTTCATCCAGTCCCAAACATGCTCAATGGGGGACAGATCCGGAGATCTTGCTGGCCAGGATAGTTGACTTACACCTTCTAGAGCACGTTGGGTGGCACGGGATACATGCGGACATCCATTGTCCTGTTGGAACAGCAAGTTCCCTTGCCGGTCTAGGAATGGTAGAACGATGGGTTCGATGACGGTTTGGATGTACCGTGCACTATTCAGTGTCCCCTCGACGATCACCAGTGGTGTACGGCCAGTGTAGGAGATCGCTCCCCACACCATGATGCCGGGTGTTGGCACTGTGTGCCTCGGTCGTATGCAGTCCTGATTGTGGCGCTCACCTGCACGGCGCCAAACACGCATACGACCATCATTGGCACCAAGGCAGAAGCGACTCTCATCGCTGAAGACGACACGTCTCCATTCGTCCCTCCATTCACGCCTGTCGCGACACCACTGGAGGCGGGCTGCACGATGTTGGGGCGTGAGCGGAAGACGGCCTAACGGTGTGCGGGACTGTAGCCCAGCTTCATGGAGACGGTTGCGAATGGTCCTCGCCGATACCCCAGGAGCAACAAATTTGCTGGGAAGTGGCGGTGCGGTCCCCTAGGGCACTGCGTAGGATCCTACGATCTTGGCGTGCATCCGTGCGTCGCTGCGGTCCGGTCCCAGGTCGACGGGCACGTGCACCTTCCGCCGACCACTGGCGACAGCATCGATGTACTGTGGAGACCTCACGCCCCACGTGTTGAGCAATTCGGCGGTACGTCCACCCGGCCTCCCGCATGCCCACTATACGCCCTCGCTCAAAGTCCGTCAACTGCACATACGGTTCACGTCCACGCTGTCGCGGCATGCTACCAGTGTTAAAGATTGCGATGGAGCTCCGTATGCCACGGCGAACTGGCTGACACTGACGGCGGCGGTGCACAAATGCTGCGCAGCTAGCGCCATTCGACGGCCAACACCGCGGTTCCTGGTGTGTCCGCTGTGCCGTGCGTGTGATCATTGCTTGTACAGCCCTCTCGCAGTGTCCGGAGCAAGTATGGTGGGTCTGACACACCGGTGTCAACGTGTTCTTTTTTCCATTTCCAGGAGTGTATATCACAGAATTTGTATTAAATTTTGCTATAAAAAAATAATGTGCAGCGAAGGTAAATCTGCTATGAGTAAAACAATGGTTTGTGAGTGGTAAAAGCGTTTCGAAGAAGGACGTGAAGACGTAAAGGCGGCTAGCGTCATGGACACAAGAACACCTAAAAAACTAATGAAACCGTGGAGAAAATGAAAGAAATGGTTCTCAACGATCAGCGGATCACAACTAAGCAGTCAGTGATGGTGTTACCATTTAAATTCCCTCGTGCTGTTAGACTTGTTTCTGAAGTTTTCAGTATGAAACATGTCAAAGCAAATTTTGTTCAAAAATTGTTGACTTTCGAATATAACATGAGTTTACAGGTATGGCGTCAAAACTAAGACCCAGTCTTTCCAGTGGAAACTAGACACGTGCTGTCAAATATGAAGGCTATACTCTCACTGTTCTACGATTTCAACGGCATAGAGCACCACAAGCTCTAGTCGCAAGCATATCAATATACTTCTTACATGTTCAACACCGTTTTATTAAAGCAATCCAAAACAAAATGCACCAGCTTACACTTCGTTGTATATAAGATTTTGTCCACAAACAATGGTGATTAATGCCCCAGACTCCATATTCGCCAGACGTTGCCCCTAACGGTTTTAAAGAGTGTTTTAAAAGGACGTCGTTTTACAAGCATAGTTGAGATTAAAAACGAATCGCATCGCTTGCTACATGCTGTCCCATTTCCAAAAGAATTTCGGGAAATTGAAAAAGCAACGACCTTATCGTGTAACATCTAATGGACGATCGTTTTGAAGCAGCTGATACTGATGTAGACGAATAAATGAAATTCTTCTCCAAACCACGACCTCTGCGCCCCTCCCCTTGACCAGGCATTGTGCAAGACTATTCTCCGTGTGACTCCCACGGAAGGCCACGGAAAACGACCCCTAACCGCAACTGCTAGCAACGCGACGTACCGCAGCCGAGGACGGGTCAGCAAAGTTTCGGTGATGGGCCTTAGATTGGCGCGATAGGGAAAGTCAATTTCCGGCGGGCGGCGTCACAAGTTGGCAGCACTGGTGACGGCTGGCGGCAATTTCCGGTGCTGGCCGCGATTCCCGCCTCTGGTGGGAAATAAAAGACGGTGCACAGTATAGCGCGTACAGTCCATTTCGCCGCTCCAACACGTAAGTGCCTCGTTCAGTGAAAGTAAAGAGAATTTGAATATTACGTTAACAATATACTCATCTGTGGTCAGAAAGATCCACAATACCATTAATATCGAAATTGCTTTTAGTTGACATGAAACCAGGCTAAAGAATGGTTGCCATTGTCTTTCTTCTGGACCTAACATATGATGTCGATTGTACGTTTTTCTGGCAGTAGTGAAGTCTGCGCTGTTTCTTTGCGCCCTTCCAGTCCGCAAGTATTTTGGAAGCGAACTACGAAACTGACTTACTTTATAGAAGAATGAAGATATGACAATGAAGCCTTCGGCACTAAACTTAATCCTCAAATGGTAGGATGACATGGCAATGATCATATCTTTTTGCCAAAAGCATAAAAGAACCTGGTACATAATGCAAGAAACTGGAAATAATAAGACTTCAAGGTAGACTCTGATAGGCGTCCAAATTGTTTAAAAATTCGAACGGCCGCAAGACAGCCATCAAATATCAATATAATTTTTCTGAGTTTGTGACTGCATTGTAAATAACTAAAACTACCGATGATTCGGTAACTGTTGCAAGTGACCTTCTTCAGGGTGTTTTTGCTTACAAAACACCCTGAAGAAGGACACTTGTAATAGTAACCAAAACGTCTGTAGTTTTGCATATTGACAACGAGGTCACAAACCCAGAAAAAATTTATTGACTGTGACGTCGGTAGCGAAATGCTAAAATTATATTTAACTATCATATCATTAACAGGAATAAACTACTGAAGTCGATTTTTCTAAAAAGTACCCTCTCTCATAATCCTCAACTTAGCACGAGGAAGCTATACTTATTTATTTTTTAATGAGTCGATATCTCCCCACTTTCTCACCGAGAGCACATCGAAGTTAATGTAAATGCAAATCCTGCTCTTAACCAAAACTGAAACTGTTAAAGTAGAATGTAAACGTGTAAATCAATCGCTTTGAAGATTCACTTTGCGAATCAAGTGGAAAATGAATGTTTCGGGTTCTTAACGGCTATACACTTTAAAATGTTCTAGTATCTACCCAGGGTTCCAATATTTCAATTTGCCTATGTTTCTCTTTTCTTAGGCAAATTAGGACCTCTTTGCTGAGCCCAGTCATTTGTTGTTGTCCCATTTTCCAAAACATTTAACAAGATTTGCCCTTGTCCCTGTCTTTTAGTGTCGTCAAAATGTGCTCATGAAATTCAGCCTGACACAGCCTGAATTATCTCTACTAAGACTAAGTGGTACCTAAACTACCTGTTAGAGGTACAATATAAACTTCAGTAACGAATCTTCCTGAAACTTTCAACATAAACTTCGTTTACTTGTTAGAAGTTAAAACAGCGTAACGGCTTGGAATCATAATAGTCTGTAGTATGTTTGGCGGCGGACAGGGGCTGTCTGTGAGACGCAGCGATGGAGTGTGTGTTGCATGTGGAATGTGTGTCAGATGCGGAGACTTAATGTGTCGGATGTGGAGACGGAATTTCTCAGACATGAAGGCGGAGAGTCTCTGCAAAGAGCGTAAAAAAATAAAGATGAAGGTGCAAACAATGTCTGTGGTCCGCTTCGTCCAAGATCCATGTTCCTGTGAGTGTTTAATGAACGCTTGTGTATTTCGAGAGAATTATAAAAGACATACCTTTAACATTGAATGAATTGGGCGTATACCTTTAGCAGTTCTAAAAAAGTCGTCATGGTATGAACGTTCGTTTTTATATACAACTGTAGAAGAATTTCAGTAGACCGAAACAGCTACATTTTATTAAATGACAACTCCAGTTAAATAAAAATAAAATAACATCTTCCCATTTGAAAACATTATTCATAGTTATAATATTTATAACTGCTAATGCTTTGTTTTAAAATTATTTTCAGATACGCTGTTTAATAATACTGCTGACAACAATTTTTGATGCCCTGCACCCAAGAAACATGTTTGACAAATAAAGCAGACAGAAAAAGAATATGCATAGAGGAATTTTGCTGTCGAGTGTATGTAGAGAAGATAAAATCAGCACAAGCGTAGAGTCAGAAGAGACAGAAAGGGAGAGAAAGTTGTTAAAAGCAATTCATGGACTTAAAATTGTTCGCAAATAATAAGCACAGTCTACTACAGATAAGTCACAGTTAATAAAATGTTCCGGGCTATTATGCCGTGGTCGATGAACTTCACCTTAAAACCCAACGTTTCGTCCCCGTCTACGGAGGACATTTTCGAGGATGAGCGTAGTTTCTTTGGATGTCCAATTCACACCCTGTCTCGCTACTGACTACAGCAAAATTCCACTTTCGCGTGTTTACGTGCAGTGGGTGACGTCACATGTTCTGAATGCGCGACCGCAATTGGGCGGTGGACTTTGAATAGTTCACAAAAAATCAGAGAATTTCCAGAAGTTGCTGCGCTGGTCTGCCAAGATATCACCGGTTAGCTGGAACTCCGCTACACAACACACGATCCACTGAAACGGGTTGTTGTATTTATTCTCACACGCCGAATATTCGGAGCCTGCACCAGTGCAATTACAGTACTCAACTGACTCACGGGTGTCCTTGCCTGATACGTAGATTTCCGCAAAGTAACAACGGCTTATAAATTCTTCGGATGAAATGAATGTGTTTGTATATTCGCCGGGAAACATCCGGAATAAGAGTCCGAATATCGTATGACAATTTCGAACATCCACAGCTCAGATCAGTCACTTCTGAATAAATAAGATGTGCTAGGTACCTGTAACGTTTGCTTTCCTATTTTAATGAAAATATTACACTATTTTAAATAGAAATAACATTAATCGGATACAACTTAAATCGAAAAAATTACTGTGGATGAATGCAGGCCAAAATGGCGGCCAGCAATAGCCTATTTTCCTTTGTTAAAAATATGATTCGGCTTATTATTCTGATTGATTGTAACATTTAAATAACATTTACGGTCAATATTCTCACAAATGTTATTTTTATGTAATTAAAGCTTAAAAATTTAAATATCAAAATCTGGGGGCGCGGTGACGTCACAGACAAGGAGCCATGCGGAGCTATACGTGTGTTACAAGAGCTTAGCCGAAGTCACGAAGTTTTTGCGTTTTTTTTTTCTGCAAACAGTTTACCTACTTAGTGATGGAAAACACAAGTACAACTTTCAAGTAACAGTAGAAAGGAATTCTGTGAACGGTGATAGTGGAAGCCTTGCGAAAGTTGAAGCGTTTATGCTCCACTCATTTAGAGTGGCGTTGTTGCAACGGCGGACATTCTTTTCCCAGCTTCCTGTAGTATCATTAAAATGGCTCAAAACTGAGGAATTGTAGTACTTTCGCAAATGGGTCTGTTTATTATAACTAGATCGTCAACTAACAGTCATGAGCTACGACCCAAAACACAATAAAATTATTCTTGGCAAAACTTCGTGATGATTTCTAGCGCATCCGACTACGGATTAAGAGATCACATGTGCGAATCTTCGAAAGGTCATACCATGCACAGGGTGACAGTTATTGAATTATATGAAATAAAATCGTCGTAACTTGTGAACGGTTTGCGTTAGGAAGTTCAAACTGGGTGGTTGGCCGCGGGGCAAGATGAGGATTAGTATTATCAATACAGTTCAATAATAATTATACAATAATAACCTACCACCTTAACTAATTAGTGGCTCTTTAATTATACAATGACAAAGAAAATGCAGCTTCTACGTACATGAAAGCACATGTAAATAGCAAGAAAAAACAATAATATTCTGTTTCTGATTTGTGTGGTGAAATTTAATAATTGTGATTTGGCTTCCATATGAGAGAACAGTAGAGTCGTTTTACAAGTAGGTTAAAATGTTCTTTCGGGTTAGATTGGAACCAGCGACAAGGGCATCATCTTATGAAATTCGACGGTCCACCACTCTAACATGTGATCTACCGAATACTTGAGGTGCAGTTGGGCAAAAAGACAATTTTCACTGGGAGTTCAATTTCGCTGAATTACGCTATCCTTCGTTGTAACAGTGGGAGAGCATATCTCGGGTGTAGGTTAATGTTAACTTCACATTGCAAAATATTTTTAATTAAGTCACTGAATTGTGCTTTGACGTGGTGTCAAGTTGATGTTACTGTGCAACCACATTTTAGGCATCTTCAGGTTCTCTGGAACTCTCATAAACAACTTTTCAGGAGTTTCTATAGAAGTGTTCGTTAGGTATGGTACTACACACCATTTGTGACACATTTTCCGAAAGATAAATTCCAAAACAAGACATCATTGTGAATTAGCATGATGACAGCAGGAGCAGCGAACTAGCCAGCGACGTCACAGGCATCATGTGACTCGAATGGACCGTTTTAGCGGGCTTTCAAACTATTGGAATTTCAACTCCACTTTGGCCGGCCGAAGTGGCCGTGCGGTTAAAGGCGCTGCAGTCTGGAACCGCAAGACCGCTACGGTCGCAGGTTCGAATCCTGCCTCGGGCATGGATGTTTGTGATGTCCTTACGTTAGTTAGGTTTAACTAGTTCTAAGTTCTCGGGGACTAATGACCTCAGCAGTTGAGTCCCATAGTGCTCAGAGCCATTTGAACCATTTCAACTCCACTTTGTTAAAGATACTGAAATTCAAGAGCAAAAATGCAAGTTAAGAGCATAAAATGACATAATTAATCGTGTAAGACAATTTCCATAAATCAGTCAAATACCCTGTTGTACAAATAGCCGCTAATCGATATACACGTCCGTACTCGTTACGTTCCCCAACCAAAGTAAGCTACAGTCGTTCCATATGTTCGCTATACGATTTGCTCTACAGGGAGAAGCGCTACCATCACAAAAAAATCTAGCGCACTCTCGCAGTAAAAAATAAATAGCAAAAGAAAAGCTCTCAACGATACGCCATACGTACACACAAACCTTTCAAATTCATTTTTGTGTTAGATGTTACCCAAACACAGTGTTATACTACAATAATCTTGAGTCATCGGATCAACTGATACAGTTAGCAACTGCTCAGCGTCGGTGTTGTTTGGCCCAATTGTGGAGCTTTATAGTCCGCTGTGAGCAACGACCTTGTCCGAGGTACACGAAATTAGAGTTCAGTTAAGCATTTGGAGGGAAATTATTGGGAACAGTAACCACTGTGACATATCTACGAATAGCCGTTCAGCAGCAGCCTAAATTGACACGACCACATGAAACTAATTAAAGGAAAAGCAGATGCCAGACTGATTCATTGAAAGAATATTAAAGTTATGTTATTCAGTCATGAAAGAAGCGGCTCACAAGACATTTATAAGACGGGTTTTTGGATATTGTTTGAGTCTGGGGCCATTACCAGATTTGATTAATATACAAGTTAGGGAATGATACCGCGGTACCGATACCCGTGCAGAGTGTTTCTTTTTACGCACAGCTGCGTTCCGGTTTCCGTGCCGGAACGACTCACTGCGCGCGAGTGAGGAAATTAAAGGGTCGGCGCATTCGCTGGACGGGGAGACTGCTGCTACGGACCAGTACGCTAGTGCAGGCAGTCAAGTGGCGGAACGATCCACGTGTGAGGAGCGGATTGCTGTTCGCTGTGTTGGGAAGGCGTGTCGACGTGTCTGAGGACTGTCAGCGATGGTGGTGTATCTGGACGCGATCGAGGAAGTGTGTGTCTGTGTAACTTCCTGACAGATTAAAACTGTGTGCCTGACCCAGACTCGAACTCGGGATCTTTGCCTTTCGCGGGCAAGTGCTTTACCATCTGAGCTACCCAAGCACGACTCATTACCCGTCCTCACAGCTTCAATTTTGCCAGTACCTCGTCTACTACCTTCCAAACTTGTGTGTGTGTGTGTGTGTGTGTGTGTGTGTGTGTGTGTGTGTGTGTTTGTGTGTGTCTGTGTTCCCTGTTGCTCACCTGATGGTGTATCATCACATGAGGACCTCAGTTTCACAAACGGAGAACACCCTTGTTGGATTGTGCTCCATATTTTTTGACAGTGTGCTAACTGGTTAATAATAATGTCTAGTTGAGAGCCGTTATGCTAAATGACGTTGCCGTTGTCCCGTCATTGCCGGTAATTAAAGTCCGCTACGCCGAGTCGTATTAATGGTTTTGACTTCGGGCGGTTCTTTCACGACGTCCATTTAATGCCGTTGATCCTTGAGTTTTTAAGGATACAGCGTTTCTCGCCGGGTCACTGAATACTGTGTTGATTTTCTCAAAGACGATTAATGGCAGTTGTTTCCTTGTAATCAGTTTAATTCTGCTGTTCTGTTCACTTTTACTATACAAATGTATTGTTCGGATCAAGTGGCCCGACACATAGTACAAGGGACAGAAAGTTGGCTGAAACCAGACGTAAACAGTAATGAAATCCTAAACACAGATTGGAATGTATACCGCAGAGACAGGCTGGACAGTGAAGGGGGAGGCGTGTTTATAGCGATAAGAAGTGCAATAGTATCGAAGGAAATTAACGGGGATCCGAAATGTGAAATAATTTGGGTGAAGGTCATGGTTAAAGCAGGCTCAGACATGGTAATTGGATGTCTCAATAGGCCCCCTGGCTCAGCAACTGTTGTGGCTGAGCACCTGAAGGATAATTTGGAAAATATTTAGAAGAGATTTCCCCACTATGTTACAGTTCTGGGTGGAGATTTTAATTTGCCGGATAAAGATTGGGAGACTCAAACTTTCATAACGGCTGGCAGGGACAAAGAATCCAGTGAAAATTTTTTAAGTGCTTTATCTGAAAACTACCTTGGGCAGTTAAACAGAGAACCGACTCGTAGCGATAACATATTAGACCTTCTGGTGACAAACAGCCCCGAACTATTTGAAACAGTTAACGCAGAACAGGGAATCAGCGATCATATAGCGGTTACTGAATCAATGATTTCAGCCGTAAATAGAAATATTAAAAAAGGTAGGAAGATTTTTCTATCAAGCAAAAGTGACAAAATGTAGATTTCAGAGTACCTGACGGTTCAACACAAAAGTTTTGTCTCAAGTACAGGTAGTGTTGGGGATCAGTGGACAAAGTTCAAAACCGTCGTACAATATGCGCTAGATAGGTATGTGCCAAGCAAGATTGTAAGAGATGGAAAAGAGCCACCGTGGTACAACAACCGAGTTAGAAAACTGCTGCGGAAGCAAAGGGAACTTCACAGCAAACATAAACATAGCCAAAGCGTTGCAGACAAACAAAAATTACGTGAAGCGAATTGTAGTGTGAGGAGGGCTATGCGAGAGGCGTTCAATGAATTCGAAAGTAAAGTTCCATGTACTGACTTGGCAGAAAATCCTAAGAAATTGTGGTCTTATGTCAAAGCGGTAGGTGGATCAAAACAAAATGTCCAGACACTCTGTGACCAAAATGGTACTGAAACAGAGGATGACAGACTAAAGGCCGAAATACTAAATGTCTTTTTCCAAAGGTGTTTCACAGAGGAAGACTGCACTGTAGTTCCTTCTCTAGATTGTCGCACAGATGACAAAATGGTAAATATCGAAATAGACGACAGAGGGAAGGAGAAACAATTAAAATCGCTCAAAAGAGAGAAGGCCGCTGGACCTGATGGGATACCAGTTCGATTTTACACAGAGTACGCGAAGGAACTTGCCCCTCTTCTTGCAGCGGTGTACCGTAGGTCTCTAGAAGAGCGTAGCGTTCCAAAGGATTGGAAAAGGGCACAGGTCATCCCAGTTTTCAAGAAGGGACGTCGAACAGATGCGCAGAACTATAGACCTATATCTCTAACGTTGATCAGTTGTAGAATTTTGGAACACGTATTGAGTTCGAGCATAATTACTTTTCTGGAGACTAGAAATCTACTCTGTAGGAATCAGCATGTATTTCGAAAAAGACGGTCATGTGAAACCCAGATCGCGCTATTCGTTCACGAGACTCAGAGGGCCATAGACACGGGTTCACAGGTAGATGCCGCTTTTCTTGACCTCCGCAAGGCGTTCGATACAGTTCCCCACAGTCGTTTAACGAACAAAGTAAGAGCATATGGACTATCAGACCAGTTGTGTGATTGGATTGAAGAGTTCCTAGATAACAGAAGGCAACATGTCATTCTCAATGGAGAGAAGACTTCCGAAGTAAGAGTGATTTCAGGTGTGCCGCGTGGGAGTGTCGTAGGACCGTTGCTATTCACAATATACATAAATGACCTTGCGGATGACTTCGGAAGTTCACTGAGGCTTTTTGCGGATGATGCTGTGGTATATCGAGAGGTTGTAACAATGGAAAATTGTACTGAAATGCAGGAGGATCTGCAGCGAATTGACGCATGGTGCAGGGAATGACAATTGAATCTCAATGTAGACAAGTGTAATGTGTTGCGAATACATAGAAAGAAAGATCCTTTATCATTTAGCTACAATATAGCAGGTCAGCAACTGGAAGCAGTTAATGCCATAAATTATCTGGGAGTACGTATTAGGAGTGATTTAAAATGGAATGATCATATAATGTTGATCGTCGGTAAAGCAGATGCCAGACTGAGACTCATTGGAAGAATCCTAAGGAAATGCAATCCGAAAACAAAGGAAGTAGGTTACAGTACGCTTGTTCGCCCACTGCTTGAATACTGCTCAGCAGCGTGGGATCCGTACCAGATAGGGTTGATAGAAGAGGTAGAGAAGATCCAACGGACAGCAGCGCGCTTCGTTACAGGATCATTTAGTAATCACGAAAGCGTTACGGAGATGATAGATAAAGTCCAGTGGAAGACTCTGCAGGAGAGACGCTCAGTAGCTCGGTACGGGCTTTTGTTGGAGTTTCGAGAGCATACCTTCACGGAAGAGTCAAGCAGTATATTGCTCCCTCCTACGTATATCTCGCGAAGAGACCATGAGGATAAAATCAGAGAGATTAGAGCCCACACAGAGGCATACCGACAATCCTTCTTTCCACGAACAATATGAGACTTGAATAGAAGTGAGAACCGATAGAGGTACTCAAGATACCCTCCGCCACACACCGTCAGGTGGCTTGCGGAG
Source organism: Schistocerca americana (assembly GCF_021461395.2). Lineage (NCBI taxonomy): Eukaryota > Metazoa > Arthropoda > Insecta > Orthoptera > Acrididae > Schistocerca > Schistocerca americana. Next base: position 43,236,746 of record NC_060120.1, read on the forward strand.
TATGGATGTAGATGGAGATGTCGATATGTGAAGAGAATATAAGCGCCGCGCCAGACCGGCCGCGGTCCAGTTCAAGAATAGCTTCAAGGCTAGTGACTTGTATAGAAGAGTCAACTGTATTACTTCACTTGTACTAGGAATTATATATACTGAAAAAGATTGTTCTTTTCCGATGTCGCCCTTTGCTTGCGGCACGTCTATGTAATCCTCAGAGCTAAGTATTGTCATTTACTCTTCGTAATAAAACTCTTTAACATGGTTTGTCGGAATTGTTTGTCTAGCGATCCGAGAAAGCAGGTTTCCTAGACGCACCATATTCGACGACTAGACAGGATTTAACAGCGTCAGTCAATAATGTAATCGCCATGATGTCACAATTCATACTGATCAGAAACTATAGAGAACACAAACTCAGCAGATACGATGGATAATTCAAACAGTTAACAAGTCGTAATGAGAGGCCCATTGTTGTAAATGCAGCGCCTTTGTTGAGTTGTTGAATGTTGAAAGTAAGTATGAACAATGTTTCACTGCTACTAAAAAATATGAGACAGCCAGAAAGTATTTGGCTTTAGAGTAAATTATATTAATGTCAGAACACATTTACCTGAACTTTACGAATGTATCTCTTAAGGTTTATGACCCGAGGACTCAAAATAATTTAAAACTTTTTTAACCACATACTGCCCTTGCGTGTTTAGACAGTCACCAAATTTCGTAAAGTTATCTTGATATCTAAATAATAATAAACGAAATTTATAACCGTTTCGGGTCATATAGTTCCGAACAGAATAGCGGTATGTTTCATGCCGTGACTGTGTTTTTTGTGGTAATCAATGCTAATGTTTTTTAAAGACAATAGGCTCACCACTAGTGAATTTAACTTGTAATATATCTTTTCGTGTACTCAGTAACTTTATTCTTGTAATTAATGTCGTAACTGTCCAGTAATTTTCACAGTACACTAAAGGACTATGTAAACTACACTTGTTGGTTGAAAGACAAGGTCCTTTTAGCCCAGTGCCTATTAAAAGTATTATCAGCCGTGAAGTTGTTGAGTGTTTGTTTACTTTAGAAAGTATACTTTTTACTCGCCCGTTCTGTGGGGCGATGGCCTACTTGTGGCAACCAGTGGAGGCGTAAGCTAGGCCACTTGAGTCTCAGTAGTGTGGACGGTTTGCTGGCCACGTTTGTATTTGACGTTGCTGTATCTTTTTTTTTTTTTAAATCGTTTGGTGGATTCACCTTCACTGTTCATGAGATATTACTTGCTTTGGCCATGGTGCTCTTTGTGTAGACAATTTTTAATAATGCTTGTGGTTTTTGGATTTTCAAAGTAAGGGTTACGTTTTGGATGTTGAATATGTAACACCGAATATGCAAAATGGCTCTGAGCACTATGGGACTCAACTGCTGTGGTCATCAGTCCCCTAGAACTTAGAACTACTTAAACCTAACTAACCTAAGGACATCACACACACCCATGCCCGAGGCAGGATTCGAACCTGCGACCGGAGCAGCAGCGCGGCTCCGGACTGGAGCGCCTAGAACCGCACGGCCACCACGGCCGGCCACCGAATATGCAGATAAATTCCTTCTGCACTATTCAAAATTTTTCGCCGTTTAATATCCGTTGATAATTTGTACTGTATTTCTAATTGTGAATCTGCAGACTTCGCTACAGAAACTATATTTAATATGTAATGGATGAGGTAGTGTATTCATTTGTGAATGTCTATAATTCACTGTAATTATAATGTAAACAATGTAAATTACTGGGTAATATCCAAGGGAACTTTATTTTAATGTGTCGATAGCAAGGACAAAATGGCAGTAGCTGTGCCGTTGTTTATCTTTGCGTATGGTGAGTCTGTCGCATTGCGAACAGAGAGGAAGCAGAGAGCTTGGGTCTTGAAAGAGTGCGAAATGTTCCCTGGACGCTCCCGCAACCGCGGTGTGCTGCTATGTTGTCGCGCCAGTGTAGGCACACCTAATACGTTAACCCGCCACTATTGACAGCACAGTATGAGTGAACAGGCGGAGGAAGCTGCACTCCGTCTTCAGGCCACGAGTGGCCTGCCGGGACCATCCGACCGAGATGTCATCCTCGGTGGAGGATGCGGATAGGAGGGGCGTGGGGTCAGCACACCGCTCTCCCGGTCGTGAGATGGTATTCTTGACCGAAGCCGCTACTATTCGGTCGAGTAGCTCCTCAAATGGCATCACGGGGCTGAGTGCACCACGAAAAAAGCTGTAGTTAAAACTATTGCCTGTCCCATAATCATCCGTGGCTCTGGAGACGACACGTGGTTCTGAACCAGCAGCAGCAGCAGTGGCATTCCAGCATTGTCGTCGGTTACATTCTTCGTCTCCGGCACAGCTACAATATCGTAAAACTGTTAACCAATATTGTACAGGCATTACCGAGCGGCATTTCTTTCACGAATTTTAACTTCCTTGAATAATAACCTCCAAGAGATAAAACTTGTAGGGCACCTGTATTGTCATTGTCCTCAAACATTATTACCAAGCAGGCTGCCTTTCCTTTCCATGCAATCACAGTGTGTCGTAATATATGAGAACTGATAAACTGTCTACTGCCAGTTTTGTTTGTAGCGGTCTAATTTTGCTGTCTCACAAACTGTTCATTCTTGGATTTCACAACAGAGGCTTAAATAATTTTCAGTTTTGAGTGTTAACTTCACTCTCTTAAGGTAACGTTAACATTTCACTGGCCAAACTAATAATTAAAGGTATAGCATACATTAAGAGTGCGGAATTTCATTTATTCTGTATTTAGCTTAGCGAGTTACTTATGAGGACTTGGTACGTACCTTTTGCTATGGTAAAAGTTAATCAGTTGCTCATTTGCTTAAAGTAAATTCAATTCAATCTTTCATTAATTAAAAGTAAATTGCTTGCCTTTTTCCAAATTTAACATTACTTTGTTGACGAATCATTGTGTAATTTGTAAATTTGTGGTAAGGTTCTACGGGACCAAACTGCTGAGGTCACCGGTCCCTAGGCTTACACACTAATTAAACTAACTTACGCTAAGGACAACAGATACACCTAAGCCCGAGGGAGGACTCCAACCTCCGACGGTGGGAGCCGCGCGAACTGTGACAAGGCGCCTGAGACCGCACGGATACCCCGGGAGCCAATCATCCTCTATAAGGGCGATTCTGCATCTATATTTATTGAAGGTCGTGGAATTAAAATGAAATATAATATTTTTGGAGATGTCAGATTGTACAATAGTATTTAGATCGCGTACATCGCGAACCTGTAGAAGAAGGGATGTAAAATTTGGATAAATAAACTACGTATTGGTCTTGTCAAAAGCCGAGATTCGATTTCTTTTTTCCTTTTGCAGCTCTGGCCCTCATTTCAATGTTCTGTTATCTCGGTTCTCAGTAAGTTAATGCAATATTCTGTGTGAGTGTGTGATTTTTTATTCTAGAAAAAGCAGGATGGTACTAATTTGACACATTATATATGAGATTTCATTAAAAATTCTACAAATCATAAAATGCATGTAACATTTGACTTCGAATTTGGGATACTACTGTATCAGTATCATGTTTGATGGAGGTTGATCCAAATTCTCGGGGTGCTCTCAAGTTATTCACCTCAGAGTTTGATTCTATTTTTACTGTTTGTGTGCTTCCAACGTACTAGCTGTGCCCGTACACCAGTGGTGTCGAACATTTTAGCTCACCTGGGCCTCGTTGTTAGTTCCTTTCTGCTCTCATTTCTGCTGTTTCTCATTACTTTGGTCTTTTTTCGGTTTCCTCTCAATCCATATTCTGTACTCATTGGATTGTTCACTTGATTCGTGGTCTTCTGTAATTGTTCTTCACTTGCACTGAGGATAGCAGTGTCATCCGTGAAAATTAACACTGATATTCTCTAATCTTGAATTTTAATACCACTCTTGGATATCTTTTTTAATTTCCATCCTTCCTGCATAGACGTACATACTGAACAACAGAGGCGAAAGACAACATTCCTGTCGTACAACCTCTTTAATCTACGCACTTCCTTCTTGGTCTTCCACTCTCCCTGTTCCCTCTTTGTTCTTGTATATATATTGTGTATTACTCGTCTTTACCTATAGCTTACCCTGATTTTTTCTGAATTTTGAACATCTCGCACGATTTGTCATTGTCCATCACTTTTTATAGGTCACAAATCCCATGAATATGTGTTGATTTTTCTTTTGCTTTGCTTCCATTAAAACCATAATGTCAGGACCGCCTCTCCGGTGCCTTTACCTGTCCAAAAGCCCTCACTAATCGTCATCTAACACATCCCCAATTTTCTTTTCCATTCTTCTGTATATTATTTTAACAGCCACTTGAATACATGAGCTGTTAAGGTGATTGCACGATGACTCTCGCATTTGTTGGTTCTTGCAATGTTGCCGCGCGGGATGAACCGAGCGGTCTGAGGCGCTGCAGTCACAGACTGTGCGGCTGGTCCCGGCGGAGGTTCGAGTCCTCCCTCGGGCATGGGTGTGTGTGTTTGTCCTTAGGATAGTTTAGGTTAAGTAGTGTGTAAGCTTAGGGACTGGTAACCTTAGCAATTAAGTCCGATAAGATTTCACACATGTTTGAACATTATTTCCTTACATTGGTGCCAATCGTGTGGGTGATGTTTTTTTCCGAAAGTCTGATGGTATATCGCTGGTCTCATTTTGCCGACACTTCCCCCAATGATTTTAGAAGTTCCAATACGATGATTATCCCTTCTGTCTTATTTCATTTTAAGTCTTCCAAAGCTCTTCTAAATTCTAATACTGACACCTCTCTCTCTTCCCCATCGACTCCAGTTTCTCCTTCTATCACGGCCTCGCCCTCATAGAGGCAGTAGATGTAGAATTCCACCCATCAGCTCTCTCTTCTGAATTTTTTTCTTACTTCTTGTTACATTAGCTTTTGACGGTTGAAAAACGTAGTGCAGCTGTCCCACACGTGACACTGGCATCCCCCTTCACTGTGTTACACCGTTCCCTATGTACGTCCTGCACCCTTACGACTGACTGAGAGCGGTTCCGACATGTCGGTCCAGCGCCGGCGCAGGCCCACGTGGGCCTATAGTAAGTAAGACGCGCATTAGCGAGGACCGCCCTTCTGGCGTGGGCGGCGCGGACGCTGCCCGTCATTAGCGGGGCATCTCTGGGCAGCCACGGCGCCGCGCACTGTGCTCGCCTTCCGGCGGTGCGCTCTGCATTAGTACGCCTTTCAGAGCCTTCCTCAATTGGGAGCGGGCGGCCTATTTGCGCCCACGGCCAGATTGCCAGCTCAGCCCCCGGCGTCGGGCGGCGCCTTTGATGTCCGCCGGCGAGGCGGACTGCCAGCGCCGCTGGAAGGCGTCCAACCGCCTCTGGCGCCCACACCGCCGCCACCCGGAATCTCGGCCGATATACATACTTCCTCCAGATCCACAGTAAACCACTTGTTTTCATTTTCTCCCCAACTATGCTGCAGTGGACAAATTAGACTCGAGATATCAGGACAGCTGATTTCTGTAGCACACTTGCGCGGATATGTCCGAAAGTAAAGCAACACCTCTTTCTCTGCTTTTACCTTGACAGTCTGGTCGTCTAGATACACAGAAGCATTAGGCACATGTGCAGGAGGGGTAGTATCGCGTTTGTTTCCAAAGTGATTGTGGGCGCACGATGGGGATTAACCGTCTCTGAAACTGGAATGGTAGTTGGAGCTAGACGCATTCGACAATCCAATTCGGATATCATTAGGACATTCAATTTCCCGAGATCTACAGTGTCAAGTGTGTGCCGAGAATACTAGATCTGAAGTATTACCTGTCATCACGGACAAAGCAGTGGCCGATGGCTTTCACTTAACGATCGAGAGCAGCGCTGTTTGCGTAGAGTTGTCAGTGCTAACAGACAAGCAACACTGCCTGAAATAACGGCAGAAATCAATATAAGACCTGTGACTATTGTGTACACAGTTCCACGTAGTCAGCGTGTACTCAACTTTCCCTCTAGAACGCGCCCTGCTGAACACAACAGCGCAGGCGCAGCGCTCGTCCGTCTCCGCACTACGAGATGGTGCTGCCATAGAGACGGACCAAATTCTGCTGCCGCCGATCCACGTATCAATATGTAACGCAGCCAATGAGATTGCTACTAACGTAGAAACTTTTCTCCTCGCGGATCACACTCGCGCAGTGATACCTGAACGCGCGAGGTATTATAACGAGTGTACAGACCTCCGATTAATCAGTCTGCATCAGTCTGCACCAGTCTGCATTAGTCTGTACCAGTCTATAGTCAAGTTTCAGTCTGTGCCTAATAAGATTATCATATTCCTGTACATAGCCATGAACAGAAATGTATAGACACTTTGTCAAGTATCAGAGATATGTGAGAATAAGATTAACGTACCAAGACCCAAGGAACTCCAGATTGTCAATTGTAAACAGCATCCAGAATCAAGTTACGTAATGTCTATATTTTTTTATTATTTTAATAAGTGTGTGAAAATTAATCAAGTTCTGTTTAAAGTTGGTCACCGTCAATCTGCTACTCTAACCGTGCAAGTGGCATTTCTATCGTCTGACGTAACGGCAGAAGATAAACACGCCACGATAAGACCACGAGACATATTGCTGACACTCGCCTACTTCGTTAGAGCGACAAGTCAAATAATCTGATGGTGTGTTTGCCGAAGGTCTTACAGTACACACACCACAGTGACGAATGTGTCTGTGAGGATCGTGCGGCTGACTTTGGCGTTAATACGCTATGGCAGCAGACGAAGTCTCGAGTGCCTTTGGTGACAGCACACAGCGGCTGCAACGCCTCTCTTGGACTCGTGGCCGTATCGGTTGGACCCTAGAGGACTGGTAAACTGTAGCCTGGTCAGATGAGTCTCGATTTCAGTTGGTAAGAATTGGAGTGTCGCGCAGTCCCCATGAAGCCGTGGACTCAAGTTGTCATCAAGGCATTAAGCAAGCTAGTGATGGCTCGGTAATAGTGCGGGCTGTGTTCACATTGGAACGAATGGACCATTGACTGGAAATGGTTACGTTCGGCTACAAGGAAGCCATTTTCAGCCAGTCGTGGACTTCATGTACCCAAGAAAAGATGGGATTTTTATGGATGACAGTGCGCCATATCGCCGGTCAACAATTGTTTGTGATTGGTTTGAAGAACGTTCTGCACAATTCGAGCCAGTGATTTGGTCACCCAAATCGACCGACATGAATCCCATCGAATATATATGGGACATAATCGAGAGTCAGCTCGTGCACAAAATCCAGCACTGGTAACACTTTCGCAATATTGCGGACGATTGTAGAGGCAGGATGGCTCAATAAATTCTGCAGGTGATTTCCAACGACTTGTTGAATAAATGCCACGTCGTGTTTCTGCACTACGCCGGAGAAAACGAGGTCCGACACCATATTAGACGGTATTCCGTGACTTTCGTCACCTCAGTGTGTAGGAGAAAGCTGAAATTATTCTTTTGTAAATAATACAGCTTACTTCACTTTCCATTCTTGCCCATTCCTAGCTTTCCCTCTGTCACTGACTAAATGCGGGTCCAGGGGTCTTTTCGTTGGCGGAATTGAGCAGTGAGCGGGCTACACTTTGTAATTGTCTCCTCGCCTGGTTTCTCTACCCCCACCCCAAGAATTACCAGTTGCTGTTAGCCAGCCTTTTAACATATGACTTGAGCCGAGTAAAATACTTTAATATAAGACTAGTCACAATAGTACTTCACATAAGCGCTTATTTCATCGCTTTAGCATTTGTCTGACAAACTGCTATTCAGGGACGTACAGTAGGTGAAACTATCTCACGAAAATATGTAAGGTCCATTGTGGGCTGTAATTGTAGTGTGGCAGCGTATCTTGGTAGTTACTTCCAACTGTCAAATGGAATTATTTGGTTCCAGAGACATACTGAAGTCTCAAACATTTATGGTGTATACATGCAGACTGAAGCGATGAATAAAAATTTGTACCAAGGCCAGGACTCGAGACCATTTGTCCTATGGGTTCGAATCCTTCCCTTGTGTACCAATTTTCATTCGTTGTAGGTCTGCATATATACATCTTAGACGTTTGAGACTTAAAAACGTCTCTAGAAGCATACAGTTTCATTTCATTTCAGGCAGGATCCCCAATTCTGTTCGATGCTGAAGTGCTATTACAATACAGTTGGAGAGCCTCTGTGATGTTAGAGTTTAGGGGGAATACCAACAGGGCCGAGGCATGATTGGGAATTTGGACTGAGGAGGGAGACGTGCTAGGCTAGACTGTTGAGTTGGGCAAAGCCACTATGCCAAGATGGCATAGTGATTAGTGCACCTCCCTATTGAACAGGAGACCTGCGTTTGAATTCTGGCCTTGGCACAACTTTTCATTCGTTGCTTCAGTATTCATATATGCATCATAGATGTTTGAGACTTGAAAACTTCTCTGGAACTACGAGGGTTGACTGAAAAGTAATGCCTCCACCTTTGTAGCTTTTCAACAGTTGGCGGCATTGGTATGAAGCAGGTACTGGCTTGTTCGGTAGCCTCTTCTACACAGCTCCAGTTGGCGGGAAGCCTTGGCATTGAACGGTAGTATTGTTACAGTGTAAAGTATGGAACCCTGCGCAGATTGTCGGCCAATGCGATTTAACCGTGTGACAGCAACCACTGAGTTTCACAAGAAAATGTTGTCACATTTATTCTCAACGCTGCTAACTCTGAAACGGCTAACAAGGATCCAAAAGGAAAAGGGAAATGTTTTCCAGCAGCACGACATTGCCAAGCCACACACTTCACGTTCCAGCACAGAATAGCTTCAGAGACTGAATCTCACCACCGTACAGCATCCTCCATACAGTCCAGATGTAGCACCGTCTGACTTCCATCTGTTCCCGATAATGAAAATCAATATGCGGGGACATTATCATGCTTGAGAGCACTGTGCAACTGTGGTTGCGGAAACAGAGTGTCGACTTCTTTCGTGATGCCTTCAGAAACCATTTTCATCGTTGACAGAAATGTATCCAATTGCATTAATGCATTATTTTGTCTACCAAGTCTCGGGGCCATACGACAGTTACAGCTCCCACTGGACGCTTGTGAGTAGGTGCACTTAAATTGTCTGACTTCCATCTGTTCCCGATCATGAAATTAATGCATGTATCATAAAATTGATTTAAGAAATAAAATAGCAACAAACTCTTACAGATTTAACAGAGTAATAATTAACACAATATAAGATCGCAAAAGTAATAATCACTCACCTTTATTAGCGTTTCACCAAAAACTGTGATCCATAGATTATGGGCACATGGAAGGGAGGGACAGTGTTTCTTTCAGTTTTCGCTGGCCTTAGACATAGCGGACGGTAACTGCTACTGCACACCAAGGGAGATGCCATCGCTGTTGTGATACATCAGTGCGATGGTGAATTCTCACCTGGATCATCAACATCCTATAGATCCAGACTGACTTGTCTGTTTATTACAGAGACTCGCACTCTTGTTGTCTACCTACATGAGGTTTTGTTTTTTAAAAAAGGGAGATGGGTCCAGGAAGGTAGTTGTCCAGGCTGTGATAAAATTTTTCCTGGTACTTTTGAAGTAGTTAACATGAGTAGTAGAACAGAGTTTGTGTCACCCAACACCCCATTGTGACCAAATTTATACAAGATGGCCGATCCAAGATAGTGGCGATATGTCACCATTGTGGGAAGTTCAAATTTTGGTGGCAAAATAGGTCGATTGGGCTAACTCTACTAACCTAACACACTCCACTCCGCCTCCCCTCCCCTCCCCCAGAAAATGGCGGGAAGTTCAAATTTTGGTAGGGAAGAGAGGTCCATTGGGCTACCTCCACTAACCTGTCATCCGACCGCCACCTCATTCTAGGAATGAGCCTGTGCTGGATAGAATGGACATAAGTCTTTTTGTATAAACAGTCTTTATTTACACAATTAGAGGCCGTACCTCCATTCAGTGTCTTCACCATGCAGTCTGGACTTCAACTGACCTAGTACACAGTACTGCCACCAGAGGGCGCTGCCGTCCCTTCTGTGACGTAATCCAAGATGGCGGTCTGGGCAGGAGAAATGCAGATAGGGACTCAGCCTGTGCTGGGCTGCTGGATGGGATGGACGAAAGTGTCTGTTTTGCAGGCAGTCTTTATTTAAACAATTTGAAGCAATAGTTCCAACCAGTATGTCCACCATTAGGTCCAGAGTCCAACTGACCTAGTACACAGTACTGCCACCAGAGTTCACTTTCATCCCATGGTGGTCTAGGGGAAAATGGCGCGAAATGCACTCAGCCTGTTCTGGGCTGCTGGAGAGAGAAAGGAGCGTATCGGTACTTTATTTATTTTGGAACAATTTACTTAGGGGTTGGTTTCATATAGTTCATTTATTACATTCATACAAAACACCTGTCCTGAAGTGCTTGGGGTCACAGTACACAGCATAAAGACCTGCAATCTACTCGTAAGTTATCGAATTACTGCAGTACACAACACACAGACCTGCAAACTATTCGTGAATCACCGAAATAATGCTGTACACTGATGTGCAGGCCTGCAAACTACTCGTAAATTGTCAAAATAATGCATGTATAATGCTCTGCAAACACGTCTGTTAATTGTAAATTGACGAAATAATGCACTAAACAATCTACGGAACTGCAAACTACACGTAAATCGCTGAAATGATACAGTTCACTGATGTGCAGACATGCTCACTAATTATAACCTGTCGAAATAATGCATACAATTTATTTAGGGACGGATTTCACATAGTTTATTTATTACACTGATACAAAACACTCACCCTGACGTGGTTGAGGTCGCACTAAATAGTCTACAGACCTGCAAACTACTCATAAATCACCGAAGAAATGCAGTACACTGATATGCAGAGACACAAACAACTCCTAAATTGTCAAAATAATGCATGTAAAAGGCTCTGCAAACACGCTTGCTAGTTGTCAACTGTCGAAATCATGCATTGCAAAGCCTGCACACCTGTTCACAAAATAATGTAACCAACATGAAAACAACTCGTAAATTGTCAAAAGATGATGCATGTGTAACGCTATGGAAACACCCTTACAATGCCTTAATAGCCGAAAATAATGCAGTGCACAAACACATATTGCACGTAAAAAATGCTTTCAAACTATCGTCAACCACGATGTACAGCAAACTTTACCAACGCGAACATTTGTCAAAGACACAGCGAGCCACCGCCAGAAAGACGAAAGCACGGGGCACACCATTGCCGATGGCAGGTGAAAGCTGCGTCGACAGTTAGATTACTTCAAGTCTTGTACTGACGTCACATGACTATGTAAATAAGATCCAAGTCACCCTCTGGACACACACATGTTCAGCAATGCTGGCGCGATCCCACTCTACCTGTGGTCCAGTGAACACCTAATTACCAGGCCACTCACCCTCGCAAATGCAGTGGCATGAGAGCAATGGGTTGCACTATGCATTCGTCTTTTGGCAGTGGCTCGCAGCAGCTTCAACACATGTGCGCATTGGAACAGTTCGCTGTACATCGCGGTTGATGATAGTTCGAAACTGTTTTTTACATTCCATATTGCAGGCTTTGCAATGCATGATTTCAACAGTTGACAGTTTGCAAGTGTGTTTGCAGAGCCTTTTACATACATTATTTTGACAATTTACGAGTAGTTTGCAGGTCTGCACATCAGTGTACTGCATTATTTCGGTGATTTATGAGTAGTTTGCATGTCTGCCTTATTTCGGTAATTTACAAGTAGTTTTCAGGTCTGTATGCTGTGTACCACGACCCTAAGCACGTCAGGGCGAGTGTTTTGTATCAGTGTAATAAATGAACTATGGTAAATCCACCTCTAAATAAATTGTTCCAAAATAAATAAAGTACACTCCTTCCTCTCTCTGGCAGCCCAGCACAGGCTGAGCCCTTTTCCCACCAATTCCTAGGAAGAGATGGTTGTCGGATGACTTAGATTAGTGGAGGTAGCCCAATTGACCCTGTTTCCCCCACAAAAATTTGAAACTTTGAACTTCACGCAATTTCTGGGGTCAGTGAGGGGAGGGATTAGGTTAGTGGAGGTAGCCCAGTTGACCTATTTTCCTGCAAAAATTAGAAATTCCCGTCATGACGTCATTACGACATTGTCATATCTATCGCCGCCATCCTGAATAAATTTGCCTACAGTGGGATGACACAAACTTTGTTCTACTACTAATGTGTTCTGAGTGCAGGCAAGTTTGTTGGCTGAGATTGTCACAGTGGTTGAATATTTACCTAACTGTGTAAGGCACTGGTGGGAGCAGTTGATACCTATAAATGAATATTTGGAGTCGGTTCCTTAAACAACACTATAATTTGCTTTTAAATCAAGAAGCTAAATTTTGTTCATCTGTGGAAACCTGAAAGGGTTGCTTTTAGACTGTGTGTTCATTTGTTTTGTGCCTGTGCTTATATTTCTTCCATGTGTTCCCGGTAGCTTAATCACTGGGGTTGTAAATCCTAGAGCTTGTACTGAAGGCTGACGACTGCTGTATGTGTCTCCGTTTAGTGGTCCCTTGTTTCCGTCAAGTGTAATTATTCCTTGACCTGATGCCAGTAACTATGTGCTCTGGTTCTGGGCGTGATGCTTGAGCCTGTTATTACTGTAGTTCTTGAGGTAACGTGCTACCTTATTGATGTGTGAAATTTGATCCTTTTAATGGCTCAGGAAAGTAGTTCATTTAATACAGTGCTGTGTAAGCTTTTGACTAGTTTTTAATTTTGTTAGTGTCCTGCAATTTTACTTTGGTTACTAGTAAATTCTGTCATGGTAAGAACTCTTTGGCTCGTAACCACAGTAATTTTCTGGAGTTTAAAGTTAATTGAGCATTTCAATGCTTAAATGAGAAGTTGCGACTGACTTTACGGTAATGTTTTTATGTCCATTATAGACGTGATTACAGAAAAGTGTAATTAAGATCCTGTTTATCCTCTGGGAAATTTAACCTGCAAGAAATATGTTTTAAAGTATGTGTTTATTAGTTAATCCAGCCCCTCAGCACTCCATCATCTGGCTCCTGGCTACCGTACCATTACACAGTCGTTTCCGCCTGCTTTCGCGAAGCCAGTCTTCATGTAATTTCATTTTATGCAGAGGGCTTTTTCTTTTTGGTCTTGCCCTTCTCAATTACGTCTTCCGAGTTATGTTGGCACCAGGTAGAATCAGCCTACGTCGTTCGAAGCCTTTATCCGACTGTAACGTTGTCTGCAGTCGGTCAGGCCGAAAGCCCATCAAAGTGGCCAAATCACTGAAAGCAACATTGCTGTGTCCACAGCTCCCGCGTCGTCACGCCACCACTTCTACGTCCCTCATTTGATAAACACCTGTTTCTAATAAAATAACTCTTAATCTGATTTTCTTTTCATTACATTTACACATCTGTTCATCAAAAGAACAGTTTTAACTGGGCAGTTTGCTGCTCTGTTCGCTTAGCGATAGTGTCTTACCATAAATACACATCCCAGACGCCGCACTGTTGTAAACAGAGTGTACTTTACAGCAGTATTAGACTTTGTGGTGTTTATGACACATTTCGGGCCTTATTTTATTACGTAAATTCTAATGCTGAGGTAACTTTTCGAGCTTGCCGATACATGTGATTACCAACCCCACAATTAACAGTTGGTCATGCTGAGTGTTATGGGAAGGTGGAAAATGTGTGAGCATATGCTGTGTTGTGCTGAAGCGTAGAGAGAGAACAGTGAATCCCGTGTTGACACCACGACAATGATTTTCATTGTTAATGTTTAATGTTTCGGTGTTTTGACGCTATTCTAACATTACTGAAGGTCTAATTCACACTTATATCATTCAAATACATTCACATATATCATTAAAAATTTACTTGCAAAGATTAATTAAAGAATCAGTTTAGCCTGCTGTCGCGCACGTGGGACCGTGGAGCACCGTCAATCGTGTGGGGCTACCCGGACCCTACTCGCATTTTTGGCTCCGGGGGCGTGTAGTCGCACCGAACCGGCGTCGAAACAACATATAAATAAATTCAGGGATGCCTACGAGAGCGAGAATACTCTTCAGATTTCAACCCTCAGGAAGCAAAATTTCAGTTTGTGTCACTGAAAATACGTGAAAAGAAGCATTCCGTCATTTTAGAAAACCAATAATGTAAGAAAATGGTACGGAAGTGGGTACATTGTTAAATCACAAAGCGAAAACAAAACTGGTAAGAATTTTATTAACACCGGAAAGAGATATAAATTTGAGCGATCAATGAATGTGAGAACAACCTTGGTTCTCATATAAGTAAAGTACTCGCAAAACTTCATATATTTTCATCACTAGTTCAGACTTGAGACCTCAACTTCGTAAATATGTTGAAAATTGCGGTCAGAAACTAATTACAACAACCAACATATTGACTGCCGAAATCAGAAGTAGAAAAATATATAAACTCGAAGTATCGTACTGACACCAAAAATAAATATAAACTCGGATACGCTTTGAATAGAACAGGCATGTCCTTGAAAATTACCTCTCCAGAGGCAAAGTAAAAGCAACTATTGAAAGTACCAAAATCAGACTTAGAAATGTGTTTTAACTTGAACAATCCATAAACTTTGACAATAGGAATAAATTAATATTGCAAACTTCCATCACAGAATAAGACTTCTCCGAATTCACTGTGAGAATCTTCAGCATCACACATCAGACTTGATCGACTTAGTTTTTCCTATTCCTTGCTAACTGTACGGTTACCTTTGGTGCATGTTTTGTTAGATTTCTTATCCTTTCTTCTGTCGCACGTGTGGCATCTGATTTTCTTGAGGGGTGCTGTGCCAGAGACTGGACTATTGGTGATGTGAAGGTCGATGGCAGCATGTCATGACCTCACACAAATGCAGGATTCTTTTCGATCGGCACCCCTGGGATTTGCAGTGGGATGATACAGGCTAGCACGACTGGGGTGGTTGTAGGAATCTGGAACATTCTGTAATAATTACTGGAATAGTTTAGTAAATAATTTTTACTTAACTTTGTCCTGCTAGTGCACTCCACGAACATAACTAATAACAACTATCTTTCTTCAATACAAATGACTCATTAACAAACATTAACTGCATTATACAACAAGCAAGATAACACAATTCTGATATTACGTGCGTAATACAGGGTGTTACAAAAAGGTACGGCCAAACTTTCAGGAAACATTCCTCACACACAAATAAAGAAAAGATGTTATGTGTACATGTGTCCGGAAACGCTTAATTTCCATGTTAGAGCTCATTTTAGTTTCGTCAGTATGTACTGTACTTCCTCGATTCACCGCCAGTTGGCCCAATACAAGGAAGGTAATGTTGACTTCGGTGCTTGTGTTGACATGCGACTCATTGCTCTACAGTACTAGCATCAAGCACATCAGTACGTAGCATCAACAGGTTAGTGTTCATCAAGAACGTGGTTTTGCAGTCAGTGCAATGTTTACAAATGCGAAGTTGGCGGATGCCCATTTGATGTATCGATTAGCACGGTGCAATAGCCGTGGCACGGTACGTTTGTATCGAGACAGATTTCCAGAACGAAGGTGTCCCGACAGGAAGACGTTCGGAGCAATTGATCGGCGTCTTAGGGAGCACAGAACATTCCAGCCTATGACTCGCGACTGGGGAAGACCTAGAACGACGAGGACACCTGCAATGGACGAGGCAATTCTTCGTGCAGTTGACGATAACCCTAATGTCAGCGTCAGATAAGTTGCTGCTGTACAAGGTAACGTTGACCACGTCACTGTATGGAGAGTGCTACGGGAGAACCAGTTGTTTCCGTACCATGTACAGCGTGTGCAGGCACCATCAGCAGCCGATTGGCCTCCACGGGTACACTTCTGCGAATGGTTCATCCAACAATGTGTCAATCCTCATTTCAGTGCAAATGTTCTCTTTACGGAAGAGGCTTCATTCCAACGTGATCAAATTGTAAATTTTTACAATCAACATGTGTGGGCTGACGAGAATCCGCATGCAATTGTGCAATCACGTCATCAACACAGATTTTCTGTGAACGTTTGGGCAGGCGTGGTTGGTGATGTCTTGATTGGGCCCCATGTTCTTCCACCTACGCTCAATGGAGCACGTTATCATGATTTCATACGGGATACCCTACCTGTGTTGCTAGAACATGTGCCTTTACAAGTACGACGCAACATGTGATTCATGCACGATGGAGCTCCTGCACATATCAGTCGAAGTGTTCGTACTCTTCTCAACAACAGATTCGGTGACCGATGGATTGGTAGAGGCGGACCAATTCCATGGCCTCCACGCTCTCCTGACCTCAACCCTCTTGACTTTCATTTATGGGGGCATTTGAAAGCTCTTGTCTACGCAACCCCGGTACAAAATGTAGAGACTCTTCGTGCTCTTATTGTGGACGGCTGTGATACAATACGCCATTCTCCAGGGCTGCATCAGCGCATCAAGGATTCCATGCGACGGAGGGTGGATGCATGTATCCTCGCTAACGGAGGACATTTTGAACATTTCCTGTAGCAAAGTCTTTGGAGTCACGCTGGTACGTTCTGTTGCTGTGTGTTTCCATTTCATGATTAATGTGGTTTCAAGAGAAGTAATAAAATGAGCTCTAACATGGAAAGTAAGCGGTTCCGGACACATGTCCACATAACATATTTTCTTTCTTTGTGTGTGAGGAATGTTTCCTGAAAGTTTGGCCGTACCTTTTTGTAACACCCTGTATATGCGCGAACTAGAGACTATTCTACTCTGACTTCACTCACGCCCTGTAGCTGACTCAGGCAGTGCGATCTGCAAGTCTCTGTCCGTGCCATACGGCGGCGCTGCAAGCGCCAGTGAGTCCAGAGAGGTTGCAAGTGCTGGACCGCTATCGATTATTGCAACCTCTAGCGTCGACACCACAACTGGCATATTCCTTAGTTCCAAGAAGCATCCCTGTCTCGATACGTTGGGTTCTCCTTATCCTCACATTAGTTTGCTTCCACTTCATATGAGATTCAGGTAAGCAATAGCCAGGTTTTTTCAAAGTCTTGTCGAGACAATTTACTTTCACCTGTTGTTGTTGTTGTTGTGATCTTCAGTCCCGAGACTGGTTTGGTGTAGCTCTCCATGCTACTCTATCCTGTGCAAGCTTCTTCATCTCCCAGTACCTACTGCAACCTACATCCTTCTGAATCTGTTTAGTGTATTCATCTCTTGGTCTCCCTCTACGATTTTTACCCTCCACGCTGCCCTCCAATACAAAACTGGTGATCCCTTGATGCCTCATAATATGTCCTACCAACCGATCCCTTCTTCTAGTTAGGTTGTGCCACAAACTTCTCTTCTCCCCAATCCTATTCAATACCTCCTCAGTAGTTATATGATCTACCCATATAATCTTCAGCATTCTTCTGTAGCACCACATTTCGAAAGTTTCTATTCTCTACTTGTCCAAACTAGTTATCGTACATGTTTCACTTCCATACATGGCTACGCTCCATACAAATACTTCAGATACGACTTCCTGACACTTAAATCAATACTCGATGTTAACAAATTTCTCTTCTTCAGATACGCTTTCCTTGCCATTGCCAGTCTACATTTTATATCCTCTCTACTTCGACCATCATCAGTTATTTTGCTCCCCAAATAGCAAAGCTCTTTTACTACTTTAAGTGTCTCATTTCCTACTCTAATTCCCTCAGCATCACCCGACTTAATTCGACTACATTCCATAATTCTCGATTTGCTTTTATTGATGTTCGTCTTATACCGTCCTTTCATGACACTGTCCATTCCGTTCAACTGCTCTTCCAAGTCCTTTGCTGTCTCTGACAGAATTACAATGTCATCGGCGAACCTCAAAGTTTTTATTTCTTCTCCATGGATTTTAATACCTACTCCGAATTTTTCTTTTGTTTCCTTCACTGCTTGCTCAATATACAGATTGAATAACATCGGGGATAGGCTACAACCCTGTCTCATTCCCTTCCCAACCACTGCTTCCCTTTCATGCCCCTCGACTCTTATAACTGCCATCTGGTTTCTGTACAAATTGTAAACAGCCTTTCGCTCCCTGTATTTTACCCCTGCCACCTTCAGAATTTGAAAGAGAGTATTCCAGTCAACATTGTCAAAAGCTTTCTCTAAATCTACAAATGCTAGAAACGTAGGTTTGCCTTTCCTTAATCCAGCTTCTAAGATAAGTCGTAGGGTCAGTAGTGTTCCAATATTTCTACGGAATCCAAACTGATCTTCCCCGAGTTCGGCTTCTACCAGTTTTTCCATTCGCCTGTAAAGAATACGCGTTAGTATTGTGCATCCGTGACTTATTAAACTGATTGATCGGTAATTTCCACATCTGTCAGCACCTGCTTTCTTTGGGATTGGAATTATTATATTCTTCTTGATGTCTGAGGATATTTCGCCTGTCTCATACATCTTGCTCACCAGATGGTAGAGTTTTGTCAGGACTGGCTCTCCCAAGGCCGTCAGTAGTTCCAATGGAATGTTGTCTACTCCCGGGGCCTTGTTTCGACTCAGGTCTTTCAGTGCTCTGTCAAACTCTTCACGCAGTATCATATCTCCTATTTCATCTTCATCTACATCCTCTTCCATTTCCATATTTTCCTCAAGTACATTGACCTTGTATAGGCCCTCTATATACTCCCTCCACCTTTCTACTTTCCCTTCTTTGCTTAGAACTGGGTTTCCATCTGAGCTCTTGATATTCATACAAGTGGTTCTCTTTTCTCCAAAGGTCTCTTTAATTTTCCTGTAGGCAGTATCTATCTTATCCCTAGTGAGATAAGCCTCTACATCCTTACATTTGTCCTCTAGCCATCCCTGCTTAGCCATTTTGCATTTCCTGTCGATCTCGTTTTTGAGACGTTTGTATTCCTTTTTGCCTGCTTCATTTACTGCATTTTTATATTTTATCCTTTCATCAATTAAATTCAATATTTCTTCTGTTACCCAAGGATTCCTACTAGCCCTCGTCTTTTTACCTATTAGGTCCTCTGCTGCCTTCACTACTTCATCCCTCAAATCTACCCATTTTTCTTCTACTGTATTTCTTTCCCCGATTCCTGTCGATTGTTCCCTTATGCTCTCCCTCAAACTCTGTACCACCTCTGGTTTAGTCAGTTTATCCAGGTCCCATCTCCCACCTTTTTGCAGTTTCTTCAGTTTTAATCTGGTCAGAGTCCACATCTGCCCCTGGAAATGTCTAACAATTTAAAACCTGGTTCCTAAATCTCTGTCTTACCATTATGTAATCTATCTGAAACCTGTCAGTGTCTCCTGGCTTCTTCCATGTATACAACCTTCTTTTATGATTCTTGAACCAAGTGTTAGCTGTGATTAAGTTGTGCTCTGTGCAAAATTCTATCAGGCGGCTTCCTCTTTCATTTCTTAGCCCCAATCAATATTCACCTACTATGTTTCCTTCTCTCCCTTTTCCTACTACCGAATGCCAGTCACCCATGACTATTAAATTTTCGTCTCCCTTCACTGTCTGAATAATTTCTTTTATTTTATCATACATTTCTTCAATTTCTTCGTCATCTGCAGAGCTAGTTGGCATATAAACTTGTACTACTGTAGTAGGCGTGGGCTTAGTGTGTATCTTGGCCGCAATAATGCTTTCACTATGCTGTTTGTAGTAGCTTACCCGCACTCCTACCTTTTTATTCATTATTAAACCGACTCCTGCATTACCCGTATTTGATTTTGTATTTATAACCCTGTATTCACCTGACCAGAAATCTTGTTCCTCCTGCCACCGAACTTCACTAATTCCCACTATATCTAACTTTAACCTATCCATTTCCCTTTTTAAATTTTCTAACCTACCTGCCCGATTAAGGGATCCGACATTCCATGCTCCGATCCGTAGAATGCCAGTTTTCTTTCTCCTGCTAACGAAGTCCTCCTGAGTAGTCCCCGCCCGGAGATCCGAATGGGGGACTATTTTACCTCCGGAATATTTTACCCAAGAGGACGCCATCATCATTTAATCATACAGTAAAGCTGCATGCCCTCGGGAAAAATTACGGCCGTAGTTTCCCCTTGCTTTCAGCCGTTCGCAGTACCAGCACAGCAAGGCTGTTTTGGTTAGTGTTAAAAGGCCAGATCAGTCAATCATCCAGACTGTTGCCCCTGCAACTATTGAAAAGGCTGCTGCCCCTCTTCAGGAACCACACGTTTGTCTGGCCTCTCAACAGAAACCCCTCCGTTGTGGTTGCACCTACGGTACGGCTATCTGTATCGCTGAGGCACGCAAGCCTCCCCACCAACGGCAAGGACCATGGTTCTTGGGGGGGACTTCCACCTAGGGTAAATAAAATGCGGCTGTTTATTCCCATCATATCGAGTATGCCATAGAAATTCCTGATTGGCCAACGACAAGAGTCGCTCTTTACTGTGTTTACTCTTGAATGCAAAATTTTTCTGTATACTTGTTTTTCGAGAAAATCACATTGTGGTGGAATAAGAAATGCCTTACTATTGAATATTGCTGGCGAACCTACCATTTTATAATGAAGTTTCACGGTTTCCGACGTGTACATTTGCTGGGGAAATCTTTTGATAGGATTTGCGACAACATTGAAGGAAAGCACTTTTTCGACTACATCACAAAGTGGTTTTAGTGCAGAATGTCTAAAGAAAATATGATGGGTTAAATATTAAACACGAAATAGAAATGTGTGCAACTGGACCGTATGACTCATAAAACTGAAGAGCTGAAATGGAAAGAAAGACTGGTTATGCTCGTGCTGGAGTAATGTTATTTTGCCGCGCGGGATTACCCGAGCGGTCTGGGGCGCTGTAATCATGGACTGTGCGCCTGGTCCCGGCGGAGGTTCGAGTCCTCCCTCGGGCATGGGTGTGTGTGCGTGTCCTTAGGATAATTCAGGTTAAGTAGTGTGTAAGCTTAGTGACTGATGACCTTAGCAGTTAGGTCCCATAAGATTTCACACACATTTGAACATTTTTGAACAATGTTATTTTATTTATTGTAAGGTAGAAAATCTATGTTACAATATCAGCCTGATATTTGCCAATTCAGCTTCCTGGAGATCTGAAACCTTGGGAAACTTGGGCCTCCCATGAGGCCTAGGCTCCGAGGATTTCGCCGCCACCTTCTCCCACCTTCCGCCCCTCCACCCCCGCCCCTACCACCGCTCTCGTCGGGTCTGCACGTAAGAGAATCGTCTACAAGCGATCTTAGATCCGTACTGACTCTGTATGGTAAGTTGTTGATGTATAATGACCTCATTTCTGACAGCAATGTGAAAAACGTACAGCGAAAATTTTCAGACAGTTAACAAAATGGTTCAAATGGCTCTGAGCACTATGGGACTTAACATCTTAGGTCATCAGTCCCCTAGAACTTAGAACTACTTAAACCTAACTAACCTAAGGACATCACACACAGCCATGCCCGAGGCAGGATTCGAACCTGCGACCGTAGCAGTCCCGCGGTTCCGGACTGCAGCGCCTAAAACCGCACGGCCACCGCGGCCGGCCGACAGTTAACAACTAACAGAGAAATCTACAGCTCTTTCACACAGGAGAAAAAACGAGCATACTGTCAATGTGTCTATGATAGTATTACACGGTCCTTAATAGTAAACCTGTTTCTATCGTCAAACACACAATGTGGCCCTGTTGTAGGCTCATTGGCACCGTTGCTGTTTCCTTGTCCTATGTGAAATAGCCGTAGATCTTTCCGTTAGTTCTGCGATCCGTACTAGATAGGACTCACAGGTGAGATAGAGAACATCCAAAGAAGACCAGCATGTTTCGTTAAAGGTTCACTTAGACAGCGCACAACCCTCATGAAGACGCTGAACCGACAACCGTGGCAGACGCTACAAAAGAGGCGTTCTGCATTACGGTGTGGTCTACTGTTGAAGTTCCAAGACTGTACGTGCCCAGTCCTACGTATATCTTATTGTTAGTCAGGGCCATTCTTTTGTAGAGATTATTGAAAGTCAGATTGCGTTGCGCTAAAAATATTGTGTCAGTTTAATGATGATCTGAATAAGTAAAGAGAGAACTGTCTGAGTACGTTCAGTTTTGCTCAGCTGTTTGAAAACCAAATAAAGTAAGAGTTTTTCCAGCATTGTCATTCTTTTCATATAAAGGGGAAGTTTCAGAATGTATAACTTGTTGTCAAATTTATTTTCCGGCTTAGTATAGGAAAAACTGGCATCAGACACAATTGTAAAACCATTATCCGTCGTTGCGTACCACTGAGAAATCCCCCAGAGGCTATCAAAAACTCTTAAGCATTCTAATGTCCCCTGTAGTAATTCGCTCCGAGGTTGTGTTTTCGTCGGAGTAGGCAACAATTTAGCTCACAGCACAGTTGATCAGTCAAACATAATAATCTGACGCCACCCCTCTCCCATCCCTTCACTGGCATACTTAGAAGTAAGGATTCCCTCGACAGGAAGAGGTTGTAAACAGCATCAGAATAATCGGTCCCTACACCCGGACGTTGCTCGCGGTAGCACAGAGAAAAGCCTTCATGAAAGACTAAGTGTTTCAGTCCTTCGCAAAGAGGAAGCAGCTTCGGAGTATTAATATTCCGAGTGCTACCTGCCGCTGAGACCGTGTTTCCGTTTGCTACAGACACGGTGCGATGGCGGCGCGTGCCGGCACGGCGCCTTTGAAGTCTGCCGGGCGCCACACAGCGGCCTAAGGTGGGCCAGCGCGGGACACCTCATTACCCACATACGGCACCCGGATCTCAAACGGCACCTCGCTGTGGCAAATACGACAGCCGTTCCACATGAGACCTCTTTACCAGCTCTCTTTCTAATGCGGTCGGCGTCTTAGAAGCAGCTTTTTTATTATAATATATGAATATTATCGTCCTTTTTTCTCCTTTTCCGTCGTTACCAAGCTGCTACAAAATACATGGAGGTATATTCCGTCACTGCAACTAAATGAATGGCAGTTTTTTTTGCCATTTCACTTCTTTTATTTATGAAGCACCTTCAACGGTCTGTAATGTATATAATAAATGCATTATGTTGGAGTTACAAATATGTTACTATGTTACGCTTTCTCATATTTTTTTCTTTTTTTTTTTTCAGATGAGAACCAACTTCTGTGGCACAAATTTCGTGAGGTTAAGTTGTTGTTTGGTGTTGCTTACGATTTCCATTGTTGCTAGTTAATGCGTGTGGTTCCCGGCGTTTTATGACCCACGTTCATTACAACATTTCACTTACACTTCTCACTTGCATTTCTCACTGTGTGATCAACATGTGTTTGTTTACAGTGTGTAGGGTTGCCAGCTGTAGCTCTGTGTTTATCTTTCGTTTTTTGTTTGTGTTGTGCGTGTGATGCGTGTTTGTGTGTGTGACTGCTTACGTTGATTAGGTCGTTAATTACTTTCTTTTTCATTGCACAGAGCTCTTTCTATATGAAAGTTTTCCTGTAATGTCAGTAGTTTTTTGTTGTAATGGTTCACTCTAATAATTTTCATGCATTGTTTCACGTTGGATGTTTTGTGTCGAAGTTTTATCACGTGTTCAGCAAAGGTAGAATGACTATTTTCGTACTTCCAGCTTCTTATATGTTCTTTATACCGAGCTTTGAAATTCCAGCCTGTCATCCGCAAAAATACCAATTCAGATTCTTCGCATTGTAACTGGTACCTAATGCTTGGTATCTATCTTGTTTGTTTACTGTTGTTTGTAAATGTGACTGGAGTGTATTTCTTGTTCTGTAAGCAATATATAATCCCTGTTTCGTTATATACTTTCTATTTTGTGTGTTTCTTCTTTGTCTTTGTATGTGCTGTAGTTTCTGTGCGGTTCTGTAGTGTTTGTGTTTCTACTTGTTGTCATTTTTCTTTAGTAGTGTTTTGATTTTTTGTTGACATTTTGTACTATACGGGTGTCTTTCAAAGATATCTACATCTACATCTACATCCATACTCCGCAAGCCACCTGACGGTGTGTGGCGGATGGTACTCTGAGTACCTCTATCGGTTCTCCCTTCTATTCCAGTCTCGTATTGTTCGCAGAAAGAAGGACTGTCGGTATGCTTCTGTGTGGGCTCTAATCTCTTCGCAAGATTTACGTAGGAGGGAGCAATATACTGCTTGACTCTTCGGAGAAGGTATGTTCTCGAAACTTTAACAAAAGCCCGTACCGAGCTACTGAGCGTCTCTCCTGCAGAGTCTTCCACTGGAGTTTATCTATCATCTCCGTAACACTTTCGCGATTACTAAATGATCCTGTAACGAAGCGCGCTGCTCTCCGTTGGATCTTCTCTATCTCTTCTATCAACCCTATCTGGTACGGATCCCACACTGGTGAGCAGTATTCAAGCAGTGGGCGAACAAGCATACTGTAACCTACTTCCTTTGTTTTCGGATTGCATTTGCTTAGGATTCTTCCAATGAATCTCAGTCTGGCATACCTCCATAAAATTATTGTTACCTCGTATGGTCCATCTCCAGTCTTGGTTGGGTTAGGTTGATTTGGTGGAAGAGACCAAACAGCGAGGTCATCGGTCTCATTGGATTAGGGAAAAATGGGGAAGGAAGTCAGCCGTGACCTTTCAAAGGAACCATCCCGGCATTTGCCTGAAGCGATTTAGGGAAATCACGAAAAACCTAAATCACAATGGCCGGACGCGGGATTGAACCGTCGTCCTTCCGAATGCGAGTCCAGTGTACAAACCACTGAGCCACCTCGCTAGGTCGAAGCCAATCTTGTCTATCACTATTTGTGATAGGTATATTCTTGTTTGCTTCTGGCGTTTCGTCTCTCGAAAGCTGGAGTTTTATTCTATTTCAGACCCATTGTGCAGTGCAAACTGGAAGGTAAACTGAGGTAATACTTTCAATCGGAGGGCAACTGAGCGCACGAACCACGTCATTTTAGGACGAGATATAAATTTAGTGTTGTTACCAATGCCATACACTTCCTTGGGCTTAAGTTACAATTGTCAGTTTCAGCGTATCCATCCTAGCACAATTCTTCTGATAATAGTTTTCTTTACATATCATGTATTGTATAATGATCAGACTACAAAGCGTGTTAACACAATTTACTAGTTGCAAGGCAATAAGACTATCAGCAGCTTAATAAGTTTTAAATTTTAGAACAATTGTGCCCTTGAAAATACATCGCGTTTCTATGCGATTTTAACATACAGACACTAATTAAATAAATTTAATTTTAATGACAAGTGTGCGATACCACACAGTATCGATCTTATATCAGTAGGGTTTCATACAGTTTCCTCTCCATTTTTCTAGCAGATTAAAGCCATTCAAGGAAGTTAGGAAGTGGATATGGCAACGTGTGATCGACGAAACCGCATAAAGTCTAAATCCGCATAGCCAATGGGAATCTGGACACCACAACTATTGAACACGAGTTGGTTTTTTTAAACCCACATTACACGGCGATGCGGGCAGATGTCGTGTTTTACGAATGTTGAATGCATGAAGTCGGAAGTATGTGATGGCTAGCGATCGAAAAACAACAACCCAAAAAGGATTAACAAGGACATTCCCGTGGGAGAGGGGGCTGGGTTGTCTCCTAGTGTGTGCGCACGTGATAGGTTGGAACCGGTTTCGCAAAAAGTAGTGAGGCGTTTGGCTATCTGGAGGCCTTGACGAGATCTGACTTATCGCAATGAAGCACAAATGTTTTTACAGCAATTTGAAGTGGGCCATTTGTTATGACTTTTGGGCTCTGGGCTTGAAACTGTCATCTTGCGTTGTTTTGGAGATCATCGGCGGAACTTTCTAGGAGTCTGCTGGGTGCGATGTACGATGGTTTCCTTTCAAGTGGCCATCGGACTGGAAGATTGCTACTGGGCGTTTGCTAGTGGTATAGGTGTACTCACCTGTGGTCTACGGATGTCGACGCAGTAGCTTAGAGTGTTCGGTCAGATGCGGGTTGTAGGCTGTAATATGAAGAATAAAAAATAAAAAAAACTGGGTAAAATATTCAGCGATCAACTTCAAGGAGTGTCACGAGATGTCTGCCCAGACCAAATGCCGAGAAAAACTATGAAGAAAATTGAATAAAGGAAAGCAGGTAGGCCTGTAGCTTCTTTGACCGTTGATCAAAACGTTCTCGGTCCCGGGTTCAAACCACGCCACTACTTAAATTTTGAATAAAAACCATCTATGGCCCTCACTCTGCCAGAGGCCTTGTCAAAGACGTTGGACATTGGTTCAGGGCACTCTCTTGCCTCTAGGGCTGGGAAACTGCCCCTAAAAGGTGCAAGAATCAACAATGAGGTTGCAGAAGGCGATGGAAAACACTACATCAAAGAACTATAACGTGTATCACAGAAAATGTGGCCTGTAAATGAGAAAAGGACCATGATGACCTGTTCATTGGCAAGAGACTTGCGACTTGTCCCCTACTCGGATCTTTGGAATGGGACTGCCAAGGGGAAGGTGACCGTAAGTAAAACATTGAATAGCCATCGAAAGTATAACGTTCTACGAGTCGGAGCGAGGAATGTCAGAAGTTTGAACGTGATAGGGGAGCTAGAAAATCTGAAAGAGGAGGTGTTAAGGCTCAATATAGAGATAGCGGGGAACAATGAAGTGAAATGGAAAGAAGACAAGGATATCTGGTCATATGAGAATAAGATAATATCAACAGCAGCAGCGAAGGGTATAACGGGAATACAATTCTTTGTGAATAGTAAGGTAGGGCAGAGAGTGGATTACTGTGAATAGTTCAGTGATAGGGTTATTGTCAGCAGAATCAACAGCAAACGAACACTGACAACAATGGTTCAGGTATGCGTGTGACGTCGCAGACAGAATTTGAAGAGAGAGAGAAAGTACATAAAGATATTGAGCGGGTAATGCAGTTGGTAAATGCAGATGGAAACTAATAGCCCCTGGGACTTGGAAGGTGGTTGTAGGAGAGGGAATAGAAGAAATGGTTACGGGAGAATATGGGCTTAGTGGTAAGAACGTTGAAAGGAAAAACACAAATTGAGTTCTGAAATATATTTCAGTTAGTAATAGCGAAAACTATGCTCAAGAATCAAAAGAGGAGAAACTATACTTGGAAAAGACCGTGATGATTCCAGTTAGATTAGTCATGGTCAGGCAGAGATTCACAAATTGGATGTTAGATTATAAGGTGTACCCAACAGCAGATATAGACTCAGATCACAGTATAGTAATGATGAAGAGAGACTGTGGTTTAAGAGACTAGCCACAAAGAATCAATGCTCAGAGATGTGAGATAGGGAGATGTAAGGAGTCAAATGATACGTTTGAAGTTCTCTGAGGTTATAGATATTGCGGAAATGAATAGCTCAGGAGGGACTTCAGTTGAAAAAGAATGGAGGTATTAAAAAGAGCAATCACAGAAGGTGGAAAGCTAAACATAGCTACAGTGAAGGTAACTGTGAGAAAACCGTGGGTGACAGGGGCAATAGCGTACTTCAATTTATCGACGGAAGAAGGCAGTACAGAAATGTTCAGGGCAATTCTGATATACTTAAAGTCACTCAGGAATGACATAAATAGGAAGTGCAGGGAAGCTAAGGCAATATGGCTCAATGAAAAATGTGAAGACATCGAAAAAACTGATTGTCGGAAGAAACGACTATGCAAACAGAAATGAGTGAAACACAGCCTACGGTGAAATTGAGACCAAGCATAATTACACTTTTAAATGGAGAGGAAAGAACGGATAGGTCGAAAGAGTATATCGAGCGCCTCTATTAAGGTGAAGACTTGTCTGATGATATCAGAGAATATGAAATAGGAATCGATAGGGAAGTGATAATAGGTCCAGTATTAGAAACAAAATTTAAAAGAGTTCTGGTAGACTAAAAATCAAATAAGGCAGAAGGGATAGATAATATTCCATCGGAGTTTCTAAAATTATTGGAGGACATAGCAACAAAACAACTGTTCACATTGATGTGTGGAATGTATGAGACTAGCGACATGCCATCAGATTTTCGGATAAACATCATTCATTGAATTCGGATTATATCAAGTGGCGTCAAGTGTGAGAACTGTTGCACAATCAGCTTAACAGCTCGTGCACCCAAGTTTATGATAAGAATAATATACAGAAGAATGTGAAGGGAAATTCATAATCTGTTAATGGCGATCAGTTTGGTCTTAGGAAAGGTAAAGTTACCAGAGAGCCGTTTCTAATGTTGCGGTTGGTAATGGAAGCGAGACGTGTTCGCAACGCAGTGCATTAATTTCTAAGAGCGAAAATTGCAGCATACTTTTGTAAGCAGGAGTTTATCACGCGTGTTTATTTTCAGCCTTTCGATTTCCTGCCAAAGTAATAACTTCTATTACTTGATTAAAGAAGTACATCAGATAGTTCTTATATGGCGAGAAGAAATACAAAAAGCTTCAAGTATAGGCATTTACTATTAAGCTGTGATATTTATAAATTTGTAGACCTTTCAGTTTTGTGGTAATATATCCGGAACTGTGTTCGTGATACAGTTGAAGGTTACGCAAATCAAAATCTGTCACATCTGAATGTTGGCATAACATTGTCAATTTCGGACACACGTGTTGAACCAAACATTGAAATATATTAGCGAGTTGTGTAATACCACAACCCTTTGGGGATCCTACATCCATTTACCAGT
Source organism: Schistocerca americana (assembly GCF_021461395.2). NCBI lineage: Eukaryota > Metazoa > Arthropoda > Insecta > Orthoptera > Acrididae > Schistocerca > Schistocerca americana. Next base: position 43,265,429 of record NC_060120.1, read on the forward strand.
CTCATCCCCACTCTCCCGATGAGGGAATATGCATCAAATCATTACGCTGCTTTGATTTTGTCTTTTTTGGTCATCTGGATTCGAATACACGTAAGATATTCTTTTGCAGCAAATTAATAATTAGCATTAATTGAAGCTATTTTTTGACATTTTTTACGTTGGGTCTCACCAATGTGCAGAATGAAGGAAACATGTTGGGTTAAAAGCTGATATACGATCACAATTTGTACATTATACAAACTTCAGGCAGATGGTAGGAATAAAATTGCTATTGTAATTGTGGAGTAATTAACGATTGAATTTCCGATATTTCTAGTCATCGAAAGAGAGCTATTTTTATGTTTTCAAACAAATAAAAACGAATTGTATCCGTAATAGAAATATGACACGAAAATTTTTCAGTCACTATGAAGGATACTAATGTTTTAATTGGTGTTAGTTAATGTATTTGTAATTACGACTTTATAGAAATGTAAAGTTTTGCTGGCACAAAATATAATTAATTGAATCTCGGACTATCATTCAATAAAACTAATCCCTCTGTTCATCTGAAAATGATGGGATGATTATCCTTTAAGCAAATATCCCCATCTAACATGCCTAATAGCGAACACCTTATTTGTCTCACTTAAGGTTTTAAATAAGTGAGACAAGTAAGGTGCTCGCTGTTAGGCATGTTCGGTGGGGATACTTCACACGATGAGCATATGTGCTTAAAGTTGTAAGGGTTATCCTTTAACTTTATATACCCAACCGAGTAAATTTACTACCATTTAATACAATTTGCGTATAGTTAATACACATACGGACTTCATCTACATAATGCTTAGTTTGCTTACAATTACGGTTATCAGCTCCCATCGCCGCAATGGATGGTATGTAATCTGTACCCTACGGAACACACTTGCGACGCTATCTGGCGGCAGGTCCATGCCCACACACACACAGGGCATGGGAATTGCCTGACGTGTGCGTAGATATCTGATGCCAGTTACTTCTGGAAAACTATCAAGGACACGGTGAATCCATGCTATGCAAAATCGGTGTCATATTGCATTTCAAAAGTGAAGCAACACGCATTCTGACTCACCAGTGTATACCCTAATGAATATATGTAGTATAAGAACTGTTACTTTGGATAACATTGTATTAAGCAGTTTCTTCATTACGTTCTTGTAGAATGTGAGTAATGACATGTAAATGTGAAATGTGTAACAGCAGTAGAGAAGTTACCGCTGTGGAGAAGAAGTTGACTGGTCAGGGGATGAGCGAGAGACAGAAGTGTAAGATTACCATATGAGCTGGGAATAAAACATAAACAGAAACGGGTAAGAAAAGCCTGGCTAGATTGCAGAGATACTGGTTACCCGTTGGACCGAAGAAAGGCAACTGCAGTATGCCAGGAGGGAGCCTTGGTCTCTTTTTGAATGGAGAGTCGTTTTGGGTTAGCTGCGGTTTACAGGGCAGTTTGTTCCCCAGTTGTATGGCTGAGATAGGCAAGGACATACTTAGTGTTGTGCTGATCGTATCCAATCTGGTATTGCAATTACGGAACGATGGTAGGTAACTGATACGTAAGGAATGGGTCTGAGGGAATCAGTGACTAAGGAACCGATGAAGCGCTCAGAGAATGTGAAAATCATGTCACCCATCTGGTAGCATCCAGGTTAACGATCATAAGAACTGGAACAAACAGACGAATGTTATACACGTATCTTACCAAATTTACATAGCTAGCTCGAGTCTACTCGAGATTCCACCATTTGTATTGTATTGAACTACATCACCGTAGTAAGATTTGGTAGGACTAAAGACTCGAATAATTTTCTTTTTTAATTTTGAGGTGGAAATAATTTTGTAAATTTTTGGATTCCATATAAGCAAGAAAGAAATTTGCTACATCCTACAACAAACTTTTCGCCCCAAATCATTTATTCATTAAGATTATGCCGAGTTATTTTACTGTTTTTGACAGGTTAATAGGATACCATTAAGAAACTGTGGACTAACTGTTACACGAAATCTTCAGCTGATCAACTATCGTGTGATGATTTCTTAACGTTTGGTTCACATCCAGTTTTGTATCTGAAATTGGTAGGGAGCTGGTGCTGAGTGATAAGGTGCTGCGACAGAATACGTTTATTCAAATTAAAGCAAAGCACTTTATTTAGACAAGCAGAAAATGTCACAAATGTAAAATACACCTGACAGGAGCAGCTTATACCTGTAACATTCATTAATGTGACTTTACAAAAGAATAATTGTGGCAGATTTTGCTAACAAACCTGAACGGAACAATGGCATCAGTATTAAGAAACGCTTACAACAAGATTTAATTGCAGTATAAGACAAGCAATTGTTGGCAGAATTTAAATAGCTCAGCATTAAAACAGCGTCTACCAAGAAGACTCACTATCACAACTGAAGAAAAGCAATTGCTGTCAGGATTTAATAAATTGATCCAATGATTTAAAAAGCAACTGACTGGCAGGTTTACTGTTACAACTCAAGTAAAGCAACTGGTGAAAGGATTAAATGAAATAGTCACTAAGCACATCAGCCACTGTCAACCCGATTTTGTGTTAGTACGCAAAAGTAGTAAACTGTGACAAATTTTAACACAATCATCAATGCAATGAACAGAACAGCGACTGTCACAAGTTACACAAAGCAGCTGTTGGCATAATTTAATAGAATACCGGAAGAAAGGAACCAATTAAAAACTGCCCCACAAGATTTACTGTTACAACTTACAGAGAGTAACTGATGGTAAAAGTTATTAAAAATGGTTCAAATGGCTCTGAGCACTATGGGACTTAACATCTCTGGTCATCAGTCCCCTAGAATTTAGAACTACTTAAACCTAGCTATCCTAAGGACATCACACACATCCATGCCCGAGGCAGGATTCGAACCTGCGACCGTAGCAGCCGCGCGGTTCCGGACTGCGCGCCTAGAACCGCTAGACCACCGCGGCCGGCAGTTAATAAAAAATGATCTAAATAATTAAACAGCAACTTTCAAGCAAATTTACTGTTACAACTTACAGAACGCTTGCCCAGGTTTCGGGATCCATCAGCATACAAAATGAACAGACATAATTACAAGAGCCCGTTTCTGTAACACAAGGAACACAGGTGAACAATCCAAACTTTTACATGATATACGTATACAGAACAGGCTACCCTGAAATTAAGGGGCCTCTTGTCCACACAAAGGCACAACAAATAAAGATTTAACTACCAAATCACAGTAGTGACTTAAACTGTACACTGATTTGCCACTTAAGCAGAGCCCGAAGTTAACACAACCTGACTTTGCCTAGTGGCTCCACTGGTACTGTAAGACTAATAACAAAGTATTAGCAGGAAATACTTAGTGGAAGACCTGATATAACTAGCTCACTGAGGTTACTGCACTTCTGAAACGTATTTGGGTGACCAGGGCAGTGGCCACAGAGATGCCCAGATCACATAACAAAATAACAGTCCTAAAACAGAAAGCTAACTGTCATTTCTGAGAATCGATAAACAAACCAGCAGCAGCCCCTAAATAACTGAGACTGCTAGAAGGTGAGTGCTTTCACCGTAAAGCTGTCATCCAGGATCCAACAAGCCGTAAACCACAGGCATCCCTTACGACCAATGATTGGAACTGACTGACAGGTACTGAAGCAGCCACCCCAGCTGTCACAGAGTTTCTCCAATAACTCGAACTAAAAACATGGTAGAGGCCCAACCGCCAGGTAGGAACAAACATCACATCAGGCGAACTTCACCAGCCAAACAGCAATAACCGGCATATCAGAACAGCGCAGACCAGCGCAGACCTGCCACCGGCCCAGAAGATCCTGTCTCCGCTCTCAACTCACTGCCTCACCATCATCATAGTCGTGTGACCAGGGCCTCCCATACCATAGACCGTTCGCCAGGTGTAAGTCTTTCGATCTGACGCCACTTCGGCGTCTTGCTCGTCGTTGGGGATGAATTGATGATGATTAGGACAACACAACACCCAGTCCCTCAGCGGAGAAAATCTCCGACCCAGCCGGGAATCGAAACCAGGCCCTGAGGATTGACATTCTGTCGCGCTGAACACTCACCTACCGGGGGCGGACAGCTCACTGCCTGGTAGGAACTGATAAGACACCGCTGACCACTGCGGCTGGAGTCTGCGCTGAAAAGATGGCCGATGCACAGTGACCAGTTTTTGTCCAATGCGCTGGGCGAGTTTATTCGTTTTTTCGGAAGGGGGGGACAACACTGTTTGCCCCATTTCAGTAGGTCAGCCACGCACTGCGGTTACAGAATCGAGGAGCACACCCTGTAATCTTTCTCTAACGATTTTACAGAAACTGTTTCTAAAGAAATTCATTTTTGCGTTACTTAGAGCTTTATATGTTAGCTTCATGATAACGTGGCCATATTTCGTTAATGTTCATAGGTACTTTCATATTTACGTTTAAGTAAGATACTATGTAGAATTCGAAAAATTTTTCAATGAAAAATAGGTATCACCATAATTTTGCGTTTGCTGCGTATTACATAACATGTAATTGCATATAAAATTTAACTAAGGTATTGAATTTTGCTTTATACTTCAGTCGAAGTCTCTATCAGTCACCAATCTCGAGAAAATCTATCTGATGTAGCACACTCATTTGTGATCGTATACGCCATCGAAAAATCCAGAATCAGATACAAACATTCCTCACACTTCATAAATGGTGTCAGATATCGAAATGAGATTTTCGTAAATCATTGCATGCAAATATGGGACCATTTTTGCATGTGGTTATAAAGTAAAACTTCATTATCTACCGTGTTATTCCACGAACTACAGACTTTTTCGATGAAAGAATATAATTCTTAAGGGCCATCTATAGCTGGCGAAACGAGAAATGCTGTGGGTTTTGGAACGGCATTAGTGGAGACATTATACATTTATTTTGTACCAAATATGTGTTCTTCCATAAGCTATTGATCTTACTATTTCTCAGTTCCCCACTTAATAAACTTAATTAGTCACGGTTTCAGAATTCGGTCGCAATTGCGTCTGTGCAATATATTAGAGGTAACATTGTGTAAACGGCCCTGTGTTTTGGCAAAAGAAACAAATTTCAACATGGTAACAAGAAAAATGCAGGCTTTACTCAAAATTCGCCACGCATACCGTTTCTACGTGAGTTACAAATGGTTAACAAGCCAGGCGAAAATAAATCGCAACTTTTGTTGCATTTTCAGTGGTATTCTTTCTAGATACGAAGGTAAGTCAATTATTATCCGCAATTTAGTTATATTTTTGTTTATATTTGGTAGTACTGTCGTTTGATGTTGATGACGCATGCTTTGTTTATTTGTTGTTATACCTTTTCAATTTTCAAGCTGCTATGTTAGTTTCGATATAGCTGCCGTGCTGTTAATCATGGCTGCTCCGCTGTCTATTTGCACCAAATAAGAGCAGCGTTCAGCGATCTGTTTTTTGTGCTCGGAAGGCGTATCAGAGGCCGCAATTCTTCGAAGACTTTAGGTACAGTATGGTAACAGTGTTTTGCCACAACGGAGTCTCTACGAATGGATTGAAAAATTCCGAAGTGGTCGCACAAGTGTTACGCACGATGAAGGAGCCGGACGAACGTTTACCGCCACAAATGATGAAACCATTGAGCGTTCACGTGAAATGATTCTCTTAGACAGACCATTAACTGTTGACGAAGTGGCACGTCGTCTGCAAATCAGTCACGGTTCTGCCTACGAAATCATCCACAACAGACTTGGGTTTCATAAAGTTTGTGCAAGATGGGTCCCAAAACAACTCACAGAGTTGCATAAGCAAACGCCCTTGGACATCTGCAAAAACGTTGGTATCGAATGGTAAGGAAGAGGACAGCTTCTTAGACAGGATCATTACTGGTGACGAAACAAGGATCCATCATTACGAGCCGGAGAGTAAACGGCAGAATGGAAACATCCAAATTCGCCGTCCAAGAAGTTCAAGATCTAACCGTCCGCAGGAAAAGCGGCACAACAATAAACAGTGTATATTACAGTGAGATGCTTACTGCCAGGCTAAAGACTGCAATTCGAAGCCAACGCCGAGTATTGTTGTCAAAACATGTTGTGTTGTTGCACGGCAATGCCCGCCTTCATACGCCTGCCCACACAGCTGAAACGCTCCAGAAACTCATATCTGAAGTACTGGATCATCCTCAATATAGTCTCGATCTTGCCCCTCTGTCTGTCACTTGTTTGGTCCACTCAAACAGGCATTAAGGGGTCGCCGACTTGCCTCGGACGAAGCAGTGAAAGAAGCGGTGCATTCCTGTTTCGCAGCTCAACCGAGAACGTTCTTTTAAGAGGGCATCAGGAAGCTTGTACAACGGTGGACCAAGTGCGTTGAGCGGCAAGGAGACTATGTCAATAACTGATGTTCTTGTACGTTTCCTATTTGATTAGAATAAAATTTTATAACTACTTTCAGGGTAAGATTGACTTACCCTCGTACTAACCAAAGCAGAGGAGAAAAACCTTTTTGAATGGTCACCATTCAAGTGTGGGCATCGAGGTGCTCCACTTAATATTGTAAGTAGGCTGTTTAGGTTTTATATTGGTAACGCCACGTAGCGCTCTGTATGAAAATCACTGGCTGTGCTGTGTGCAGTCTGTGGCTGGTTGGCATTGTTGTTGGAATATTCGCCATTGTAGTGATGGGCAGTTGGCTGTTAACAGCGCGTAGCGTTGCGCAGTTGGAGGTGAGCCGCCAGCAGTGGTGGATGTGGGGAGAGAGATGGCGGAGTTTTGAGAGCGGATGATCTGGATGTGTGTCCATCAGAGACAGAAAATTTGTAAGACTGAATGTCATGAACTGATATATATATATATATATATATATTATGACTTTTGAACACTATTAAGGTAAATACATTGCTTGTTCTTAATCAAAATCTTTCATTTGCTACCTATGCCTATCAGTAGTTAGTCCCTTCAGTAGTTAGAATCTTTTATTTAGCTGGTAGTAGTGGCGTTCGCTGTATTGCAGTAGTTCGAGTAACGAAGATTTTTGTGAAGTAAGTGATTCATGAAAGGTATAGGTTATTGTTAGTCAGGGCCATTCTTTTGTAGGGATTTTTGAAAGTCAGATTGCGTTGCCCTAAAAATATTGTGTGTCAGTTTAAGCAGTCATTTATAATGTTTCTAATTGGACGTTTCAATATGTACAGGAATATGAGTGCAGGCTTCAGTTTCCAATGGCATTTCCCCTCCAGCGATCAGCATTTCCCCTACAGCGCCTAACAGCAACCCTCACAACTACAGGTCTCCTCTCGGGTGTCCTAACGACCACACATTTAGCGGCCACATTGTTCTGCTTGCACTACTGCGTCACAACATGCTACCCTACACCAGGCACTTAGGTACACCCGGACGTCGTCAGCATATAAGTAGTAGCTACAAGAAAGCAATGCACATGAAATGTACTTAACTTACATCGAAAACAGCGAGACGAACCCCAGAGAGGACGTGATTCCATAATGACTTTTCTGACTCACAGACGACTCGCTAAAATGTGTGTTTGAGGTATCTGTAAACTCACAGTATTGCACTCTTTGAAGAATTCAGCTACTTAAGTAGGAAAGAAACACGTAAGGGCAAGAAAGGTAACCACGAAAAAACGACGTGTAACAGAAGAAATACTTCAGCTGATCGACGAAAGAAGGACGTACAAAAATGGTAAGGTAAATTCAGGAATACAGATATAGAAGTCATTTGGGAAGTGCTGTTCGATGGAGAGGGGAGAGGATGGGTGGGGTAAGAGTACACTGAAGGCCTCTGTGAGGCGGGAGTACATGTCTGACGACGTGACAGAAGAAGAAGCAGGAGTCAACAGAGGGAGACAGGGGTCCAGTATTAGAGTCAGAATTCAAAAGCGCTTTGGATGATTTAAGATCAGATATTGCAGATGGGATAGATAACATCCAATAGGAATTTCGAAAATCATTGGGGCATGTGACAACAAAGCGTCTATTCAAGTTGGTGTGTAGGAAACACACATGAGACTGGCGATATACCATCAGACTTTCGGAAAAATATCATCCACACAATTCCGAGGATAGCAAGAACGGACAAGTAAGAGAGTTATCATACAATCAGCTTAATAACTCATACATCCAAGTTGCTGAAAAGAATAATATAGAGCAGAATGTAAAAGAAAATGAGGATCTGTTACGTGACGAACAGTTTGGCTATAGGAAATATCGAGACATATTCATAGAACCTATCGACCTGGAAAAAAGCATTCGACGATGTAAAATGGCGCTTTGTGTTCGAAATTCTGAGAAAAACTGGGGTAACCTACAGGGTAAGACGAGTAATACATAATGTATACAACAGCCAAGAGGGAAGAGTAATCCTGGAAGACCAAGAAAAAAGTGCTCGCATTAAGAAGCTTGTAAGACAGAGCTGTAATTTTTCGCCCTTACTGTTCAGACTCTACATCGAAGAAGCAATGACAGAAATAAAAGGATGTTTCCAAAGCGGGATTAAAATACATGGTGAAAGGACTCGCTGAAGATATTTACTATCCTCAGTGAAAGAGAAGAAGAAATTCAGGATCTGCTGAATGGAATAAACAGTCTAATGAGTACAGAATATAGATTGACAGTGAAGTGAAGAAAGACGAAAGTTAAGTAGCAGAGATGAGAATACCGAGAAATTTATCAGAATTGGTGACCACGAAGTAAGTTGAGTTAAGAAATTCTGCTATTTAGATAGCAAAATAACCCATGGCGGGCGGAGCGAAGATGACATAAAAAACAGACTACTAGTGGCAAAAAGTGCCATTTCTGGTGAAGAGAAGTCGGCAGAATCAAATTTAGGCCTTAATTTGAGGAAGAAATTTTCTGAAAATGTAAGTTTGGAGCACAGCATTGTGTGATAGTGAAACAGGGACTGTGGGAAAACCGTAAAAGTAAATAACCGAAGCATTTAAGATGTGGTGCTACAGAAGAGTGTTGAAAATCAGACGGATTAATAAGGTAAGGAATGAGGAGGTTCTTCGGAGAATTTGCAAAGAAAGGAATATATTGGAAACACTGACAAGAAGAAGAGACAGGATGATTGGACATCTGCTAAGACATCAGGGAATAGCTCCCATGGTACTAGAGGGAGGTGTAGATGGTAAAAACTGCAGATGAAGACAGAGATTGGCATATATCCAGTAATTAGGTGATGGCACAGTTTGCGCTTGATACTCTCACATGAAAAGGTTTGCACAGGAGAGGAATTCACATGATATCGGGAGACTGACGGCTTCATTTTTTTTATCAACAGTTCCAGAAGTCTTACTGAAATCTAAGGATCTTCACAGAAGTGTGTAACCTCCCCCACACTTACCGACCTTAATGACAGTGAAAAATTAAACCGCGTGTACCTAATGGAAATTTGGGAAAAGCAATCGTCACCGAAGTTAATCTATCGGTAAAGAGGGAGGAAAGGGTTACATCTAAATGAAAGGAAAAATGCAAATGAAACTGGTGGAAATTAATTTTGAAAAGAGGTAAAGTTAATAAAGAAAGTAAATGTGCGGCCGTTACGTTAACAATTAACTAGCGGTAATTAGATATTTGAGATTTGGGGGAAATCACGGTCGCCAGTCCTAAGGACAATTACTATAATAACTGAAAAAAGAAAGGTTATTACACATATAATTAACACTAGAAGCGTGGCAACTGAAGGTTGACACGTGTAGTGTGAAAACTGAAAGTTTGTCAGAAGTAATAAATTTCGCTACACTCTGACTTAATTTAGCAAAAGAATTAATAAAACTGGAAAATCGAAAGTTAATTTAGTGACTGAAGTTAATAGTGAGCTTTCTTTCTGAAGCACATCGAAATCCAGTAAAATACGGTTAGTCTTGGACTACCTCAACAATCATTTCAAAAGCTACTTGAATCTACGCAATTTAGAAATAAGAGAATTAACTTTGAACCTGAATTAAATGATTCTGAACAATTAACAATAGTAAAATTTAGTACGTACCAAGCTGAGCTGCAGTCACAGGTAAGCTAAAATACGGTAACAAAGCTCGCACTCTTAATTCGTGCTTGTGTAATCTGAATATTGTAGCCAGCTCTGAGACTTTACTGAACTTTGAAATTAAAGCAGTGAAATGGAATTATGCTGGCGTTTGAATTTCAACGACACTCGGGTTCATTTCGGAAAAGGAAGGGACCCTGCTTGGCAATGAAATTGGGACAATGAGCAACAAAGGTTCATGCTAAGTTGCTGTAATTTTGCGAGACAAATGGAACAATTTGAAAAGCTGAGGTCTGCCATACAGTTCTGAAACTTTACGTGCTTTTAGTCTTCCTTGTTGGTTGATTGAAGGTTTGAAGCCGTCGATCGAGGAGGTGGCGACAGTCACTCATTGTCGGCCGTCGCTGTTGCAGAAGCTGGATGTTGGCGCGCCTTCTTCTCGACACGGTCACCAGGCGAAACGGGCTCTTGATGTGCGCCAGCTAATGCTTCCCGTCCGCGACACCATGTCAGAAACTATCATCGCGAGTCGAGCGCAATTACATGCTGCCAAACCCCGAAAGCGCGGCAACTCGCGGGAGCGTCACACAACACACCTGCTCCACTCGCTACTCCCGCCACCCCTTCTGACTACTCTGCCCGCGCTCCACGCGGCAGAGTTCACACTCCCAAAGATCCTACACACTTTGATTCTTCACACGACCCATCGATGTAATCGTTCGATAGCAGTTTTCCCTAGGCAAGACCCAGCGTAAAAATACAAATAATATTTACGAAACAAACCAATTATACATCGACATGAGTGCATAAATATATATATACAAACAGTAAAACAATTACAATATATAAAGAGACAGAAATGTCATATCTTGAGGTAACAAAACAAGGAAAAAAAATAATAGTACAATAGATGGAAATAGGAGGATATGCATTTCCGGCGTTACACGTGCCCCACATTGTCTGAGGATGTTCGTGTAACGTAAACAGACTCAGAAAATGTCCCAAAAAAAGAAACAGCGGAAATGCATATGCTCAAAACATCAACAAAATTTAGCATTCGTCTAATTAATCATAAATCAATTTTTAGACCATAATAATTGAGTGGAGACACTCCTAATCTTATTCCACTCTGTCATCTTGCACAAAATAAAACAGGTTGACAACATATTAAAATTCATAGAAAACATAGAAAATGGTTTAGCTATTCTAAAATTGTCAAAATTCCCAACAGTATCAAGAAATGGAATACTATTAACAAAATTAATCAGAGTACATGGTCATAAAAACAGGTAGATCAAAATACGCAAATTAATAATTAATTACATAGAATACACATTTTTACATAACCCTTTCATAATTAATATTCTCGTCATGGGAGTCCATTAAACGCTAAACAAGAAAATAACACACATCAGATCGAAAAAAACATAAATATTGACAGTAGAATTCTTTCAGCTGTCCAGGAAGAAAAACAATTCCGCCTTCCGTACTCGCAAGTACAAAGAATGCCGACAGCGGCCCAAGAGCCAACAGCGGCACAAGAGCCGACAGCGGCTCGCCTCGCCAGTATTGTTGCGCCCGCGTGTGCGGCACGCTTGATCTCACTCGCCCTTGTGACGGCGTTTCCAGAACGTCCGTTCCACTGAATTCTTTCGGAAAAACTCACTCCCGAGTAATCTCAAGGAGTCCATAAACACTATCACAGTGGATAACTCAACACTGTCCATCATCACACATGTACAAGCCTGAAACTTAAAACAGCGTCTAAGTACATCGGCAATGACTAGTAAAACACATATTCATGAAATCTTACAGCTAGTTACAAAATCATATTTGCATTCCTTAATCTACTGTGACTCAGCTGAAAACTTAAACTAGCAGCTTGGATTTTTCAGTTGATTAGATCATGATTAAATTGATTAAAATTAAATTGATTAATCAAAATTAATTACTTATTAATTACAACTTCTTTAATGACCTTGGTCAGTCAAAAGCATGGCAATCTAGCAAACCTTAAATCTTACACTCTATATTTACATATTGTACAAATTACCCATTGTGTGGTATTAATCGATCCTAGGTTGGTACAATTTCAGATCTACTATATTTCGAATACCTAATAGCTTTCCAGAGCTTGGATACTCTAAGCAATAAGCATTTGTGTGAGGTATACCAATGACTTTATATGGTCCATTATAAACAAACTTAAATTTAGAGATTTCATTGTCTATCTCGCTCGATTTCTCATGAGCTTTTACAAGAACTAAGTCTCCGATCGCAAACTTAGCAAAACGCGCTTTAGCGTCATGACGACGTATGCGAGCATCGGCTTTTAGCTTCATTACTTCTCGCAAACGATCTTTTTTCACACCAATACTAATGTCAATCCGTGGAGGGAATTTGATTATCTCTTCCACTAAACTTTTACTTCTGTCATCCAGCAGGATTTCCTCTGGAGAAAATCCCGTCGATTCATGTCTCAAGGTGTTCATAATTCTCTCAAATACTGCTACATATTTGCCCCATGCCCTATGGTTGTGATGGCAATAGGTACGGCACAGTCGGCCTAGCTCGCGCATATACCTCTCAGCGGGATTCCCAGCCGGACAATAAGCTGAAATATGGATCACATCGACCCCATTACTTTCCATGCCTTCATTCCACAACTTAGAAGTAAATTGTGCCCCATTGTCTGATAGAATCGCCTTGGGCTTACCAATATGAACAAAATAATCGTTCACCAGCTTGCTATAGACCGCTTTGGCTGTAGCTTTCCTAATCGGGTATAGTTTGATGAACTTGGAAAAAGCTTCTAGCACTACTAAAATGTAGGCAAAGTTTCCTGATGACTTGGGCAAAGGTCCGTACAAGTCCACGCACAGTAACTCAAAGGTGTCGTTAGGCCTTATACTTTGCATAGGACCACGACTCGTACAGTTGGTAACCTTCACCTTCTGACATAAATCGCAAGTTTTCACTCTGTCAGTAACTCGTTTTAACATGTTGTTGAAATGCACTACTTCACTCAGCTTTTCCGTACATTTCTTTGGTCCACAGTGACCATACGCCAAATGGTAGTAGTCTATTATTTCCGTGACGTATTTGCTGGGCCAGCATACCCGCCAAATATTACTATCTTCACCCTTACGTATGTACAAGATATGATCGTATATCTTGTAATACTTCCTTAATTTCTCTCCTTCTGGACTCTTTTCATCATATCGGGTTTTCACCATATTTAAACAACCATCCTCGTTCTGATGACGACGTAGATTCTTACAAATGTTCATTATTAATTTACGTCCCTCAACTTCTTTAAAATAGTACAATTTGACCACTCCATCTGCCTCATCTTTCAATAGACCTTGATTAGACTCGGGCAACCGCGACAGCGCATCCGCTACGCAATTGTCGGTCCCTTTTACGTAACAGATGTCATAGTTAAATTGCTGTAAATACAGCGACCACCTAGTCAGTCTTTCGTGAAGTAGTTTACAATCCTTCAGATAAGTGAGCGCCTTATGGTCCGTATGAATAATCACCTTACGGTCCCATAGGTAACCCTTGAACTTCTTGAATCCCCACACGATAGCGAGACACTCTTTCTCAGAAATCGTGTAGTTTCGCTCACTTTTTTATAAAGTTCGACTCGCGAACGCTATCGTCCGGTGTTCCTTATCCTCTCCTTTACCAACTTCTTGGAACAGTTCTACCCCCACCCCGTAATTCGACGAATCCGTTCCCAGATGGAAGGGTAGTGATAAATCAGGATGAAATAGTATGTTAGATCTTAACAACTCGTCTTTTAATCTCTCGAAAGCGGTCTGACACCCGTCAGTCCACACAAACGGAACATTTTTGCATAAGAGGTTATTCAAATTTTCATCATTAAACACTTGTCCTTTTACAAATTTACGGTAAAATCCTGTGAGCCCTAGAAAACTTTTTAACTGTTTCCTAGACTTGGGTGGAGGACAATTCCTTATTGCCTCTAGTTTCTCTGGGTCTTTCGTAATACCAGCAGTGGTAATTACATGCCCTAAAAATTTCAGTTCCTGCTTCACAAATTCGCATTTCTTTAGCTTTAGAGTCATTCCGCCATGGCGCAATGCTCTAAAAACTTCATCTAACAGGTCACAATGGTCATGCCAAGTGGCATTGGCCAACAATAGGTCGTCAACATATACAGTTAATCTTGAACTCAAAGCCGGTCCTAGCACTTTATCTAGGGCCCTGATGAATACGGACACAGATATATTAAGACCAAACGGCAGTACTCTATACTGATAACACCTGCCCGCAAACAAGAAGGCGGTGTATGGCCTAGATTCTTCTTCGAGTTCTATTTGCCAGTAACTAGCTGTCAGATCGAGGCTAGTCATGAACTTAACGTCATGAAAACGTTGCAAAATCTCCTCCATACTCTCTGGTCTGTCTGTTTCACGTTGAACGACCCTATTCAACGTGCGTGCGTCAATCACAATACGCACACTACCATCCCGTTTTGCTACAATGACCAAACCGTTATTGTATGGACGTGTACTTCTTTCAATCACTCCCCATTCGATCATCTTATCTATCTCCCGTTGCACTGCTTCCTTTTTGGACAGAGGTATAGCATACGGTCTCACGAAGAATGGTTCGTGCGGAATTACATGCAACTTGCATTTATATCCTTCCACAAGACCCGGTTTGTCTGAAAACACACTCTTATTCCTCATCATCACTTCATACAGGCCTCGTCTTTGTTCGTGTGTTACGTTTGACATACCGTCTACAATACTTTCCAATTCAGTTTCTACACTATTGTCAGTGCCGAGATTCCTCACATTACAGTAGTTCAAATTCATACCTACATCAATACCATTCGGCCAGTTAACAATGTGTATAGGCTGGTATTGCCTATGCACACCGTCTCCTGCCTCGTCAAAGCTAACTACTATCGTTTTATCTAGTGACATACATGTCAAAGTTTTGCTTTCGCAGTTAATCACTGCACGGTACTTTAATAGCCAATCTAACCCGATAATTACTTCCGTAGTTAAGTCTGGCACGACGACAAACTCTTGTTCAAATCGTGCCCCACATATCTCGAAGTTGACAAAAATCTGTTTTGTGACCGGTTTACTGGCCTTCCCAGTAGCACCGATAATTTTCACTCCTGTTACTGGCATAACTACGATGCCAGGTCTGTCTTTCAGTAACTCAAATATTTTCCCAGATACAGCACTCAATTCTGCACCGGTGTCAATCAACACGTTTAGTTGTAGGTCGTGCATATTAACAGACACTACTATCTGTCTACACTTGTCCTCGACTGTTTCTTTATTTTCCCACAGTAAATCCTCGTCTATATCCAGGTCATTCCAGAAAAAACCATCCGGCTTTGATCCTAAATCCGGTTTATCTGGCGGCTTTTTCAGTCTCTGTTCACATACAGTTTTAATTTCAACACGTTTGTCCTGAGGCTTAGTCTCTAGCTTCGCCTCCAATACCGAAACCTTTTCCTGTAACTCGTCAACTAGTGAGTACTGCTTTGCTATCACTTCACTAATTGTCACCTTCGTTGATTCCTCTTTGGTCAGATTGATCTCATCTGCCAATCTACCTGGAAGAATGTGCCCAGTAGCATCTGAAATTACTTCCTCTGGATCTGCGCAACCCACACCGCTACCGTCTGACCGTATAACGTCAGCTCTAACCTCATACACGCTGTAATCTATGTGCTTTTCTACCAATCGTGTCCGGCTATCACTAAAATTTTCGTAATCTTTCTCCTTAATACTCTCGCAATGTTTAAACTGGAGGTTTGCGTCGGATGGGTCGGTTACTTCTACCACTGAAACTTTCGGTAAGGTCTGCCGGTTAGGGCCAGAACTTCCCGTTACTACTTCAACATTCAACTCCTGCGGGACGAAACACGACGCATCTTGATCGTGCTCCCCATTAACATCAACTATTTCTGGTAAAGTCTGCCGGTTAGGGCCAGAACTTTCCATCACTTCACAAATACTATCTTCCTGTGGGACGAGACGCGGCAAATCCTGCCCGCGCTCCCTATAAACACTCCTCCCGTACAGGCCCCTATAATCTCTTAGTTCGTCGTATAAGCGACCGAACTGCCTTAACCAGACCTCATCCCTCTCTGCATCCCCTCGCTCGATGACGGACGTTTTATCCGACATCTGATCTTCTCTCAACAATTGCGAATCATTCTTAAACTCAATCTCCAGTTCCACTGTGGGTGTTACAGCTGCCACTTTATAATCGATTTCCGGAACACTGCTTAAACTGTTCTCACTGACAGTGAATGTATTTTCTACTGCCGTGTCTACAGCTGATCTTCTACTTGTGGGCGCACTCCTTTCTCCTAATACTGGCACACTCTCCCGCCGTTGATTATTCCATACGGAATTTCCATAACGACGACACCTCGGTTTTCTACTGTTATTGGGCCGCCAAAATTTCTCCACGCCCGGTCGGCCCCTCACCGGCGCGGCTAATGGTTTCCCTGTCTCGTCCCAGCAGATACGCTCCCCGGATGCTGCTGAGGCGGCTGATCACACCCTCTGGCGTTATTACTATTCTGTGAAGCCCGTATCACGTTAGTGTGATACTGGTTTCCGTCATTCCTGTTATTATTTGCATTGTACCGATTGTTATTACGGTCCGAACCATTATTGTTATTGCTGCCATGGTTGCGGTATGCACTATTCCCATGGTTATCGTTGCTGTGGTACCCGTTGTTGTTACCACGGCCTCTACCACTGTCGCGATTATTGCGCCAATTGTCCTCGTCCTCAACTCTTTCTAGGAAATCATTGATTGTCCTGTAATTGCTTCCTACGTAGCGTTTTGTATCATCTGGAAGCTTCTTGTAGAGTTCCCAGACTATTTCGGATTCCGTGCGGCGATCACGCAAATATTCCAACTTGCGGATCCAGCCCTCACAAAACTCCCTCATCGAACCGCGCGAATTCGCATCGAAAGGCCTCGATACGACAAATTCGCGCCAGACACTTTGCTGTTTTTGCTCTGACCAGTATTCAGCCAGAAACAAATTTTTAAACTCGTCAAAAGTCAGGTTCGTAATGTTGAGGTTTAAGCCCCAACGCTTGGCATCACCAGCCAGCACATCAATAACCGCATTAATTTTTCTCTCATTAGTCCATGATCTGGGTAAAACTCTTTCACAATTTTTAATGAAATCCGTCGCGTGTATACTGCCTTTTTTCAAGGGGTCGAACCGCTCCTCTTTCGTCAACAATTCCGAACTATGTGCACAGATTGGCACATAGCTCTGTTTTTCATCAAGTTTCTTTTCTAATTCCGACACTCTCGTAATTACTTGGCAAGTGGTTGTCGCAAGCGTTTCCACTTCCCTCTTTTTCTCTTCGCAGGTATTAGCCTGCTCCCTCACTTTAGTGTCTACTTCGGACACTAAAGCCTTTAAAGTTTCCACCTTCTGTTGATCCTCTTTTTTCACTAATTGAATTTGTTCCGTCACCTTATTCTCGATGATCGGAGCAACTGCTTCTCCTACACTTTTCTCGATTCTGCTAATTTCGGAATCAAAACGAGTATTTATGCTCGCAATTTCCGCCTGAACGCCTATCATTTCCTGTTTAAGATTACCGATTTCGGTATTAATTACAACAATATCTTCTTTGATTTTATCAACTTTTGTATTAACAACTCCAACATTGTTGTTAACAACATTAATAGCTTTGTTCTGATTGTCTAGCTTTCGTTCAATTTTTTCAGACTGAGCTTCTTGCTTGGCAGACAGAGCTATAATTTCTGCCGATTGACTCTTGATTTCATTAATCAAAACATTCAATAAATCAGTTAAATTCCCGGAGACTACCGGTTTTACTTCCGTAGCTGGTTCCTCTATATATGTTCCCCCGTATTCATCATCAAGGGGTACAGATTTGATTTTCGCTTCCGATTCCGAAACATTTTCCAAAGTTTGGAATTCCATTTCTGCTCTTTGTTGCGTTTCGGCGGTCGCGTCTTTCATGCTAGCCGCCTGCCCCTGAACAATGGGAACCGCCGTGCGCGTTTCCCACTGTTCGACCGATTGTTCCGTATCCAAGTCTACCAAATTTTGGTAATTGTTGCCTTCACTCATTTTAATAATTTTCAATATAAATGACAAATCTCAAATATAATTAGGATTACTCGCTGACGTAACGGCCTGTACGTAACCAGTACTTTGTTACGACATTTGCACCAAAGAAAATTCGTGTCCAGAACAACCTCAAATCTGAAGATTGTCCTGTCACCAGGTCGCCACGTGTAACCTCCCCCACACTTACCGACCTTAATGACAGTGAAAAATTAAACCGCGTGTACCTAATGGAAATTTGGGAAAAGCAATCGTCACCGAAGTTAATCTATCGGTAAAGAGGGAGGAAAGGGTTACATCTAAATGAAAGGAAAAATGCAAATGAAACTGGTGGAAATTAATTTTGAAAAGAGGTAAAGTTAATAAAGAAAGTAAATGTGCGGCCGTTACGTTAACAATTAACTAGCGGTAATTAGATATTTGAGATTTGGGGGAAATCACGGTCGCCAGTCCTAAGGACAATTACTATAATAACTGAAGAAAGAAAGGTTATTACACATATAATTAACACTAGAAGCGTGGCAACTGAAGGTTGACACGTGTAGTGTGAAAACTGAAAGTTTGTCAGAAGTAATAAATTTCGCTACACTCTGACTTAATTTAGCAAAAGAATTAATAAAACTGGAAAATCGAAAGTTAATTTAGTGACTGAAGTTAATAGTGAGCTTTCTTTCTGAAGCACATCGAAATCCAGTAAAATACGGTTAGTCTTGGACTACCTCAACAATCATTTCAAAAGCTACTTGAATCTACGCAATTTAGAAATAAGAGAATTAACTTTGAACCTGAATTAAATGATTCTGAACAATTAACAATAGTAAAATTTAGTACGTACCAAGCTGAGCTGCAGTCACAGGTAAGCTAAAATACGGTAACAAAGCTCGCACTCTTAATTCGTGCTTGTGTAATCTGAATACTGTAGCCAGCTCTGAGACTTTACTGAACTTTGAAATTAAAGCAGTGAAATGGAATTATGCTGGCGTTTGAATTTCAACGACACTCGGGTTCATTTCGGAAAAGGAAGGGACCCTGCTTGGCAATGAAATTGGGACAATGAGCAACAAAGGTTCATGCTAAGTTGCTGTAATTTTGCGAGACAAATGGAACAATTTGAAAAGCTGAGGTCTGCCATACAGTTCTGAAACTTTACGTGCTTTTAGTCTTCCTTGTTGGTTGATTGAAGGTTTGAAGCCGTCGATCGAGGAGGTGGCGACAGTCACTCATTGTCGGCCGTCGCTGTTGCAGAAGCTGGATGTTGGCGCGCCTTCTTCTCGACACGGTCACCAGGCGAAACGGGCTCTTGATGTGCGCCAGCTAATGCTTCCCGTCCGCGACACCATGTCAGAAACTATCATCGCGAGTCGAGCGCAATTACATGCTGCCAAACCCCGAAAGCGCGGCAACTCGCGGGAGCGTCACACAACACACCTGCTCCACTCGCTACTCCCGCCACCCCTTCTGACTACTCTGCCCGCGCTCCACGCGGCAGAGTTCACACTCCCAAAGATCCTACACACTTTGATTCTTCACACGACCCATCGATGTAATCGTTCGATAGCAGTTTTCCCTAGGCAAGACCCAGCGTAAAAATACAAATAATATTTACGAAACAAACCAATTATACATCGACATGAGTGCATAAATATATATATACAAACAGTAAAACAATTACAATATATAAAGAGACAGAAATGTCATATCTTGAGGTAACAAAACAAGGAAAAAAAATAATAGTACAATAGATGGAAATAGGAGGATATGCATTTCCGGCGTTACAAGTGGCCTACACAGTGACATATTTCGGCTGCGTGCAGCAGCACGCGTGCCTCATCTCGGTCTGCCTGCCGTTCGGTCGGCTGCGTGTTCGCAGCGGAGGCGCCACGGCAATGTCTGCTGCTTCCTGATGCGGGCCCGGCGTCGTTACGGACGCACGACGTCGCGACGCCACCGCTAAAAATATAGTCCCGAGCGCCGAAACGCCTCTCAAAATACTGGCGCCACGCCGCGCCGCCGTCATCCGACGAACCCTTCAGATTAATGAATCGCGTGTGGTTCTCCGCACTCACCTCCCCTCACCACTTCAGCCTTCGTTCTCGGAATGTAGTGTTTCCGGCTTGATATAGAGAACCGGAGGTGACCTTTATGTATAGAGCTTGTCCGAATCAGCAGAATTAATTTTTCCTTCGCCTTGAACATCAAAGATCAGAAATGTTCTGCTACGGAAAAAATAATTTCACATTTTGGATATGAAGTGAGGACTGGCGAGGTCAACAAGGAGAGTGAGTTCAGTGACCCGTCAACCCTCAAATCACTGCAGACTGGTCACTAGCTTAGCAGAAGGTATTGACAGGAATGCGGCAAACCTTCGCTTACGAGGAGAACACGGCAAGTGTAATCACCCAATTTCCCAGGAAGTCCAGTCAGTGGAAGAGGAGTCAAAATAAGCGAACACTTTATTACGGTATGTTGATAATTTTCCATCAAAACATTGCTTTGAAACAAGCGTTTAGTTCATAGTGCTGTGGAATGTGGAAAAAACCGCAAATTGGCATTCATAAGAAGACGAACAACACCAAAAATGCAACAGGAGCGTAATAGGTAAGAAATTGTCCACGCAACCTGCCACTGATGATGCCTTGCAGAAAATAAAGGCGAAACGCGTGTGGCACTAAAATTGTGTTTTAGTCAGTTGCTGTCAGACGGTCCATAAGTAAAAATTATCAACATACCGTAATATTACACGCAACTGAGGAAGACAGGACTACAAAAGTTGAAGCGAACACGTGTCTCGGTTTGTCCATAGGCACTGGACTGTTCTGAAAAACGACAGTTAAAGTTTTCTCGGTATTTTCGTGTACTCTGTGTATCGTTTAATGTGTAATTTTCTCAGGCGGAATGGTGGCTCAGTGGTTTACTTGCGTCACAGTGTGGTTGTGCTTTATGTATTGGTTTTTATACCATGAAAAATTGAAGCTTGTGTTATTGTGCCGGCTTCACATCTGAAAAATTATTTACCACAATGACTCAGTTGTGGTGCTTCTCGCAGTTGATTTGACCGATACGGTGTTTTTATAATAAAAGGCGACAATACACTTGTGGTGCAATACCCATATTATACTTCACATGAGTGTCTGTACTTGTTAATGAAATTTAGTTGTTTTGGTTATTACTTCCATGAAAATGCAGCATTACGGAGATTCTTGCGATACCATAAAGCGGGGAATACGACGAAGTCCTTCACGTATTTCTTACGGTATTTCTTTCTCCTCCTCAGCTGTGTGGCGTGCGCGCCATTATCGTTATCGCATTCGTTGTGACACAGTCCTTTGTTTGTTTAATTCTTTTTTTCTGTACCTATGAGACGTACACGAAAAATGTTATGGCATAGCATCTGTTGCGACAAAAACCTTTATTCCATACGGTTTCTTCCATTGTGACATGTACTTACAGTTGGCAGTTCCCTTTTAATTTGTGGTGCTTCTCGCAGTTGATTTGACCGATACGGTGTTTTTATAATAAAAGGCAACATTACACTTGTGGTGCAACACCCATATTAAACTCCACATGAGTGACTGTACTTGTTATAAAAATTTAGTTATTTTGATTATTGTTAATTCCATGAAAATGCAACATTACGGAGATTCTCGCGATACCATAAAGCGAGGATCGAAAAAGTTTTCTGAACTCAGTCTACTCAAATATGATACAATATCGGAAATATTGAATACCTTTATTGTTGCAAAGGAAAAACCGATAGAGAAATCTATCACATTTTCATTTATTTTTACTTGTCAAAATTAGAGAATATTTATCATTTAGAACAAAGGCGCTGACCTCTGCACCAATGTTACCCTATAAAATTTCCATAAAGAAATTAATTTTACCGCTTCATGAATATAGAAGCCGGTGCAGATAAAAATTGAAAACACTTTTAAGTAATATTTGATTATACACTCCTGGAAATTGAAATAAGAACACCGTGAATTCATTGTCCCAGGAAGGGGAAACTTTATTGACACATTCCTGGGGTCAGATACATCACATGATCACACTGACAGAACCACAGGCACATAGACACAGGCAACAGAGCATCCACAATGTCGGCACTAGTACAGTGTATATCCACCTTTCGTAGCAATGCAGGCTGCTATTCTCCCATGGAGACGATCGTAGAGATGCTGGATGTAGTCCTGTGGAACGGCTTGCCATGCCATTTCCACCTGGCGCCTCAGTTGGACCACGGTTCGTGCTGGACGTGCAGACCGCGTGAGACGACGCTTCATCCAGTCCCAAACATGCTCAATGGGGGACAGATCCGGAGATCTTGCTGGCCAGGGTAGTTGACTTACACCTTCTAGAGCACGTTGGGTGGCATGGGATACATGCGGACGTGCATTGTCCTGTTGGAACAGCAAGTTCCCTTGCCGGTCTAGGAATGGTAGAACGATGGGTTCGATGACGGTTTGGATGTACCGTGCACTATTCAGTGTCCCCTCGACGATCACCAGTGGTGTACGGCCAGTGTAGAAGATCGCTCCCCACACCATGATGCCGGGTGTTGGCCCTGTGTGCCTTGGTCGTATGCGGTCCTGATTGTGGCGCTCACCTGCACGGCGCCAAACACGCATACGACCATCATTGGCACCAAGGCAGAAGCGACTCTCATCGCTGAAGACGACACGTCTCCTTTCGTCCCTCCATTCACGCCTGTCGCGACACCACTGGAGGCGGGCTGCACGATGTTGGGGCGTGAGCGGAAGACGGCCTAACGGTGTGCGGGACCGTAGCCCAGCTTCATGGAGACGGTTGGGAATGGTCCTCGCCGATACCCCAGGAGCAACAGTGTCCCTAATTTGCTGGGAAGTGGCGTTGCGGTCCCCTACGTCACTGCGTAGGATCCTACGGTCTTGGCGTGCATCCGTGCGTCGCTGCGGTCCGGTCCCAGGTCGACGGGCACGTGCACCTTCCGCCGACCACTGGCGACAACATCGATGTACTGTGGAGACCTCACGCCCCACGTGTTGAACAATTCGGCGGTACGTCCACCCGGTCTCCTGCATGCCCACTATACGTCCTCGCTCAAAGTCCGTCAACTGCACATATGGTTCACGTCCACGCTGTCGCGGCATGCTACCAGTGTTAAAGACTGCGATGGAGCTCCGTATGCCACGGCAAACTGGCTGACACTGACGGTGGCGGTGCACAAATGCTGCGCAGCTAGCGCCATTCGACGGCCAACACCGCGGTTCCTGGTGTGTCCGCTGTGCCGTGTGTGTGATCATTGCTTGTACAGCACTCTCGCAGTGTCCGGAGCAAGTATGGTGGGTCTGACACACCGGTGTCAATGTGTTCTTTTTTCCATTTCCAGGAGTGTATTTCGGCTAAATATTACATGTAACTTACACAGTTTCGTGCCTCGTCATAAAATGGCTTCTTACGTTACAAAAAACAAAAGGGAAGAGAAGTCTTTTTACAAAAAAAAAAAAAAGATTGCAATTACATTCGCATATCATACTAATTGGGTACAGGGTCTTTCTTATTTTTCTGAGAAGAGATAATGTTTGTATCTTTGAAAGTTCACACAATAACATATTTCGTTGCGACGTCAGTTTCGGTATATTTGCGAAGTTATTTAATATCATTTGTTCCATGATCAACCTAGCCTAGAGTTTGAGCCACTTCAGTTCTAAGCTTCTTCTGGTTGACTATAATGTCTGCTATTATTTTTTCGTAAATACCATCATTTTGATCTAATATGAGAATGTTGCTATCTAACGAACATACATTTCCCATACATGAAATGTAAACAGAATGAACAAAAAAAATGGTTCAAATGGCTCTGAGCACTATGGGACTTCCCATCGGAGGTCGTCAGTCCCCTAGAACTTAGAACTACTTAAACCTAACTAACCGAAGGATATCACACACATCCATGCCCGAGGTAGGATTCGAACCCGCGACAGCAGCAGCAGCGCGGCTCCGGACTGAAGCGCCTAGAACCGCTCGGCAGCAACGGCCGGCACAGAATGAAAAGCAGGACATGGTACCATTCTGTGTCCTCTCTCTTTTCCATCGAACCTTTTCGCTTCAGATTTTGGAGCTCACCGACAAAAGCACACCGAAAATAGAAAATGGAGGAACTGTCCACTTTGTTAAGATTCGTAACGTATTAGTCACAATACTCACGGACTTCTGTCTTCAGCTCATTTCCGTTTTGAAATTCACGGTTCGGTATTATATTCCTTTGGATCGTTCTTATACACTCCTGGAAATTGAAATAAGAACACCGTGAATTCTATGTCCCAGGAGGGGGAAACTTTATTGACACATTCCTGGGGTCAGATACATCACATGATCACACTGACGGAACCACAGGCACATAGACACAGGCAACAGAGCATGCACAATGTCGGCACTAGTACAGTGTATATCCACCTTTCGCAGCAATGCAGGCTGCTATTCTCCCATGGAGACGATCGTAGAGATGCTGGATGTAGTCCTGTGGAACGGCTTGCCATGCCATTTCCACCTGGCGCCTCAGTTGGACCAGCGTTCGTGCTGGACGTGCAGACCGCGTGAGACAACGCTTCCTCCAGACCCAAACATGCTCAATGGGGGACAGATCCGGAGATCTTGCTGGCCAGGGTAGTTGACTTACACCTTCTAGAGCACGTTGGGTGGCATGGATACATGCGGACGTGCATTGTCCTGTTGGAACAGCAAGTTCCCTTGCCGGTCTAGGAATGGTAGAACGATGGGTTCGATGACGGTTTGGATGTACCGTGCACTATTCAGTGTCCCCTCGACGATCACCAGTGGTGTACGGCCAGTGTAGGAGATCGCTCCCCACACCATGATGCCGGGTGTTGGCCCTGTGTGCCTCGGCCGTATGCAGTCCTGATTGTGGCGCTCACCTGCACGGCGCCAAACACGCATACGACCATCATTGGCACCAACGCAGAAGCGACTCTCATCGCTGAAGACGACACGTCTCCATTCGTCTCTCCATTCACGCCTGCCGCGACACTACTGGAGGCGGGCTGCACGATGTTGGGGCGTGAGCGGAAGACGGCCTAACGGTGTGCGGGACCGTAGCCCAGCTTCATGGAGACGGTTGGGAATGGTCCTCGCCGATACCCCAGGAGCAACAGTGTCCCTAATTTGCTGGGAAGTGGCGGTGCGGTCCCCTACGGCACTGCGTAGGATCCTACGGTCTTGGCGTGCATCCGTGCGTCGCTGCGGTCCGGTCCCAGGTCGACGGGCACGTGCACCTTCCGCCGACCACTGGCGACAACATCGATGTACTGTGGAGACCTCAGGCCCCACGTGTTGAGCAATTCGGCGGTACGTCCACCCGGCCTCCCGCATGCCCACTATACGCCCTCGCTCAAAGTCCGTCAACTGCACATACGGTTCACGTCCACGCTGTCGCGGCATGCTACCAGTGTTAAAGACTGCGATGGAGCTCCGTATGCCACGGCAAAGACGGCGGCGGTGCACAAATTTTGCGCAGCTAGCGCCATTCGACGGCCAACACCGCGGTTCCTAGTGTGTCCGCTGTGCCGTGCGTGTGATCATTGCTTGTACAGCCCTCTCGCAGTGTCCGGAGCAAGTATGGTGGGTCTGACACACTGGTGTCAATGTGTTCTTTTTTCCATTTCCAGGAGTGTATATTGGATCCTTAACTTCAATATCTGTGCAACTAGATCTGTAATGGTATAATATCTGTCAAAGTAGATTCTGTTGTTCTGGTCTCTTGGAATTACACTTACAAGCCGTGTCACAAGGTTTACATATACTCCAATATCTTGTTCATTATGAAATGAAGCACATTTTTCTTTAATGATTCGATTTTTCTGTACATTTTGGCTTTTCAGAAGCTTGTGATATCCTCCCATCAGCAACTACTTCATTATCATCTTCCTCCAGAAAATTATTTAAATTACGTATGGTCCCTCTGGTAGTCTCAGGCTCGCTATCACTATCTGCAGATTGCGTACCATTTACAGTTACAGTAGGATCTTCATCCCAATAGTTAAAATCTAAACCATCTTCACTGTCAGACGAATATTCTAGGACTATGAATTCTTCATAAGTCATCACTTTACGACAATAACTCCATTACAACGCTCGAACTAATGAAACTAGACGAAAGTAGAAAGAAAGAAACCGTAATTCGATAATGTTCGAGTGTGGATAGAAGCCTTACTATGCATACAGACAAAATAGATTCATGTAGTACTTACGTATTTATTAGCAGAAATACACTCTGAAATGAGCAGCATACTCTCCAAAGGCTATAGAAGCTTTCCATATTTTTTACTTTCACGTTTTCTTGCTAGCAACCACCAGCTACCAGAACCAAAAGAGAGCAGTGGTCGATGTGTAAGAAGCAACATACACTGCCGCGTCATGAGCTCAATAGCACTTTCTAGTAGCAGGTTCCTTTCTGTTACCTTCATGCAGCAACACTGCCCACATGCAGGGCAGTTTCGAATGTTAAACATCACGTACAACGATGAAAGAAGAGAGTTATAACTTTGCTTTGTACATCTGGAAAGCATTGCAGTGAAGAGCTAAACCAAACCAATTTTCTTTTTTTGTAAAGAAGACAAAGTAGGGTGAACTCGGATAAAATACCTTTACTTGCTAACCAAGCAACTGTTCCATTGACACAAAACCGCAAACTATTGCGAATAACGTATCTTTATTTCAGAGTTAAAAAAGGGAGAACTATGATTATCATCTAACTTTGCGTCAGTGACATAGTTACTAAACAGGTACTGTCTTACGTCATGGCCACTGTCAGTGGACACATGCTTATACATGGTAAACTGCTGTATGCAGGTATTTGATACTACACTCCTGGAAATGGAAAAAAGAACACATTGACACCGGTGTGTCAGACCCACCATACTTGCTCCGGACACTGCGAGAGGGCTGTACAAGCAATGATCACACGCACGACACAGCGGACACACCAGGAACCGCGGTGTTGGCCGTCGAATGGCGCTAGCTGCGCAGCATTTGTGCACCGCCGCCGTCAGTGTCAGCCAGTTTGCTGTGGCATACGGAGCTCCATCGCAGTCTTTAACACTGGTAGCATGCCGCGACAGCGTGGACGTGAACCGTATGTGCAGTTGACGGACTTTGAGCGAGGGCGTATAGTGGGCATGCGGTAGGCCGGGTGGACGTACCGCCGAATTGCTCAACACGTGGGACGTGAGGTCTCCACAGTACATCGATGTTGTCGCCAGTGGTCGGCGGAAGGTGCACGTGCCCGTCGACCTGGGACCGGACCGCAGCGACGCACGGATGCACGCCAAGACCGTAGGATCCTACGCAGTCCCGTAGGGGACCGCACCGCCACTTCCCAGCAAATTAGGGACACTGTTGCTCCTGGGGTATCGGCGAGGACCATTCGCAACCGTCTCCATGAAGCTGGGCTACGGTCCCGCACACCGTTAGGCCGTCTTCCGCTCACGCCCCAACATCGTGCAGCCCGCCTCCAGTGGTTTCGCGACAGGCGTGAATGGAGGGACGAATGGAGACGTGTCGTCTTCAGCGATGAGAGTCGCTTCTGCCTTGGTGCCAATGATGGTCGTATGCGTGTTTGGCGCCGTGCAGGTGAGCGCCACAATCAGGACTGCATACGACCGAGGCACACAGGGCCAACACCCGGCATCATGGTGTGGGGAGCGATCTTCTACACTGGCCGTACACCACTGGTGATCGTCGAGGGGACACTGAATAGTGCACGGTACATCCAAACCGTCACAGAACCCATCGTTCTACCATTCCTAGACCGGCAAGGGAACTTGCTGTTCCAACAGGACAATGCACGTCCGCATGTATCCCGTGCCACCCAACGTGCTCTAGAAGGTGTAAGTCAACTACCCTGGCCAGCAAGATCTCCGGATCTGTCCCCCATTGAGCATGTTTGGGACTGGATGAAGCGTCGTCTCACGCGGTCTGCACGTCCAGCACGAACGCTGGTCCAACTGAGGCGCCAGGTGGAAATGGCATGGCAAGCCGTTCCACAGGACTACATCCAGCATCTCTACGATCGTCTCCATGGGAGAATAGCAGCCTGCATTGCTGCGAAAGGTGGATATACACTGTACTAGTGCCGACATTGTGCATGCTCTGTTGCCTGTGTCTATGTGCCTGTGGTTCTGTCAGTGTGATCATGTGATGTATCTGACCCCAGGAATGTGTCAATAAAGTTTCCCCTTCCTGGGACAATGAATTCACGGTGTTCTTATTTCAATTTCCAGGAGTGTATTTCTGATACATGGGTGTGGCTAAATGCAATGACATCCAGATGTGGAACACGTGTGTATGTAATGGACGGTAATTACGACATCTGCAGCTCATCGAGTTCCTCCGGAGAAACTTTTACGAATACTAATCAATAAAGTAGAAAGTTTGACGAAATAAATCACCGATAGACATTTGTTTAAGGCAGGCAACAAATAGTCGTGTTTATATGTTATAGATTTGCAGGTAGGATCCCTCGAGATGAGCTGCACTAGTCCCTGCCTCCTTGATAAGCTGTGTCTTTGCAGCTTTAAGAAGCAAAGTGGCGAATTGAGGCCTTACAGCTCTGAGGTGCAATGTGTCGAGCTGAGGCGTTGCATACGAAAGCAGTGAATAGTGTCAGGGTTAATGCGCTTCAGAAACGTGTGGTTATGCATAAAGGTCTTCGGAACTACGATTTTCTTGGAATTTAGAAATATAGTTACTTCGGGTCACGATTAGTTAGTTGAAACAACTTACGTAAAGAAAATATTTTGAATTTGCACGTTGAAAGTAACCAAGGAAATACGCTTAAATTCTCTCCATGTCCCGGTTGCATTCTTATGTGATACAATAGTGAAGTTAATTAGAGTTTGATATTTGTTAGAGACATATGTCATCACAGCATTTGTTACTTTAAATTTCTTTACCGACATAGGTCTAAGCTATATTTTATTCTTGAGATTTAGAAATTTTTTGGTTTCGTGTGTATTATGCCACAGAGGGACTGCTTTCTTAAAGCACATAATTGGCTGTAACGAGCCGATCTCTCATAAACAAAAGCGTGTAATTTTCTCCTTACCTCGTCTTGTTTCGTATGAACAGTATATGAGGGCATCTCAAAAAATGAAGTCATTTAAAAAAATATATAAGTTTATTTTTCAAAATTAAACTTATTTTTTTAAATACAAAATTTTTCGTTAAGAAACAAAATTGCTAGTTTTAGCATTTCTCATAATTTCCGTCAACCTCTAGGCATTTTGTCTGTCTCTTCATTAGTTTCCTAACTCCCTTTTGTATGGGGCTTTGTGCCATTGCACATAATAAGTTTTGTATCGCTTTAACGACATGAAAAACTTTGGTTCACGCAAGTGACCTTTCGTCACATCAGAAAGGTGAGAATCACTTGGAGCTAGGTCAGTCCCTGCAGCAGCTCAAAAATAAGATTCTGAATGTATTTGTTTCCAGAGCTGCATAAAGAGTGGACACTATCCTGAAGCAAAATCACAGCTTTTGATAGCTTTCCTCTCATATTCATTTCGATTTTGTTTCAGATCTAGCAGTAGCTCATAGTAAGTGTCGCTTTTTATTATTTGACCTTCAAGATTGCATTGGGTCACCAGTTCCAAAACAAAGTTATAATTAACTTTCCTGTAGAAACTTGGATTTTCTAATTGTTTACTGTAGGTAAAGATATATTTGCCTGTCGTGCCTTGCTGCCAATCTTGTGGTTCATATTAACAGAAACATAAATCATCAACGGTTCCTATGCAAGTAGGAAGTCTTCTACATCTTGTTGAAAACATCTTTAAAGTTATTTCAACATATGCAGGCATTTCTTTCCCTGTTTATGCCAGCTGACGTGGTACCCAAACGAGCAGAAATGTAACGACAGCTTAGCGATTCATAGATGACTGAAAATATTGAACCATGGCTAATGTTCAACACTTGCACCGTATCATCACTTCTGGCGCGACGATTCACAAGACTCACTCACTCACTCAGCCACCTTGATATTCCAGTCCATTTCAGAAGTGGATGGTCTAAAGGAATGATTTTTGTTGCAGAAAGATACATGCAAGCGTTTAACGCAGTTTATCCACTTGTAAATGTTTCTTTCGTTAAATAACTATCACCATACTCCAGTTGCATTCTGCGAAAAATCTTCGTAGATTTAATTCCTTCAGAGAACAGAAAACGAACCACTCCCCTTACCTCTTCCTTGGTGCACGCCGACAATTGAGCACTCATGATAAAACGCTCGCCAATCACTACTGTTCCCGGAACCAGCACAACTAACGCTCAAGAACAACAGTGACGTTAAAGCATGCTACAGGATCGGGTGCTGTCAAACTAGGGAGCAGAATCTATAATTGTCTTTACTTAGTGATTTTACCTTGTAATTTTATTTGATTCGTACTTATAATATTGATTACAGATGTGTATTACTTGCTCTAAATTCTAAAGCTCGATTATTTTAGTTGGTTGTCGCTTATTTCACGTACTGACTGAGT
This sequence comes from Schistocerca americana, assembly GCF_021461395.2. Lineage (NCBI taxonomy): Eukaryota > Metazoa > Arthropoda > Insecta > Orthoptera > Acrididae > Schistocerca > Schistocerca americana. Next base: position 43,296,124 of record NC_060120.1, read on the forward strand.
TGCGTCTGCTTCACAGATAAATCAATACAATTAACAGCTTTTCTGGTAATGAGATCTGCGCCGGTAGCTGGAGAAATGGTTTCACCCGGGTAGTTTTAGAAAACATTCTACCGCAATCTAAAAAGTCTCACTCTATGTGTAGCAGGCGTCTTAAAGAACCATAGAGAGCAAGGCATGGGGCTCTAACAGAAATGTGTACAGATCAGACTCGTTCCTAGCACGTGACGTCTGCCTTAGCGTGAGAAGGTTATTTGCTAGCTGCTGGCAGAAACACAGTCGGGAGGAGGAAATACTGGATGGGTTCCATTTTTCAGGCCAAAATTAACCTATGTGCTCGCGGGAAATTGGTGAAGACAATTTCGGTGTGCCTAGGAAGATTAAATACTCTATTTCTCGCACAGCTGCGAGTGATCAATGCTAGTATGTTCGCCGTCTGGACTGTAACTAGGTTGTAAGGTATGGCTGAAGTTATTTTTAATAACGCAGTAGATGCATAATAGCTACATAACGTTTCTTCATTGGAAAATTTTCAGTACCACAGCAAAAAAATCACAGTTTATTTTCGTGGCATCTGTATAGTAGAACATGTTTGTGATTTAATTCTTTCTTCTAGAAAGATCAGTTATAATTGAGAATGGAATTTAATATATTTTATCATATCACAAAGAAAATCACAGGACGCGATGGTCCTAAATCAGCCTAGAATTTCAAGTGGTTTCAGCTAGCATAATGTAGGTTCCATCATGTTACTTTAGAATTTGTTGATATGGTCTTGCCGTGCGGGATTAGCTGAGCGGTCTCAGGCGCTGCAGTCATGGACTGAGCCGCTGATCCCGACGAAAGTTCGAGTCCTCCCGCGGACATGGGTGTGTGTGTTTGTCCTTAGGGTAATTTAGGTTAAGTTGTGTGTAAGCTTAGGGACAGATAACCTTAGCAGTTAAGTCCCATAAGATTTCACACAAATTTGAACATTTTGATATAGTCTTTTTCCTAGCGTTACTTGCAGGGTGTTCACTTTTTCAGGATTTGGTAAATTTTATTTTTATTATTTAACTTCGTGGCCGGGCGCCCTTCATGATGTCAAAGTCGTCAAGGTAACCAAAGGGAGGGAATCCATGTGCAGCATCTATCCGTGTGTCGTATAAAGTTGCTAGTGTGTGTTATCGTATTTTAACTGTTTGTGTATCGGGTTCTCTGATAACGGGTTTGGGGAGCAGATCAACTAAATGAGTGTGGGAAATCTTCTAAAAAGTGCACTCGCGGTCGTGAATCCAACACGCATTTTCTGTCGGAAAGTGGTTCACATCTTTGTCTCCGAGTTACGATATACGAACAGATGAGAATATATAGATCCAATAGAGTAGAAAACGAATATTATACGTTTATAAACGAGAGAGGAAATTGTTTAGCAAAGATGATTAGATAAATAGCAAAAGCAATTATTGGTATGAAAGAGAGAAATAAAACGGAAATCTAAGTGGAAGGAGGTAGTTACTAAAGAGAAGGCGAGAGTGTGGGGCAAATGGCAACACGAACGTTACAGAATGGGCTGAATTCAAGGAAGCTGCTTGAAAAAGGCTTTCTCAGGTTGTTAAAAGAGACGAGTACTGTTAAACCAATAATTTAATGAAAACGGTAAGAACATAGAAGAAAGAAAACAGATACTTGAGGAAGTAAAACTAGAGCTTCTCGCTCACGCCTCGAAGACCACGCGATGTCGACCGACAGCCAAGTCAACCTCTGCCATGTGGAGTCCTGCGGCTGCAGTATGGATGGGCGTGTGGTCAGCACACCGCTCTCCCGGCCGTCGTCGATTTCTCAGACTTAAGAGCAGCTACTTCTCATTGAGTAGCTCAACAATTGACATCTCGATGCTGGAAGCAACTCATTCCAGTCTCCCACCAATGAATCATCCCTAGCAGTACCGGGAACTGAACCTGGGTAGTTCGCAGGAGAGTCAGACGCGCCGATAACCCAGTTACGGAGGCGAACTGTTTGGCTGGGTAGCACATTTCATGAGTTAGGCTGCTACGTGACACAGCAACTAAACAACACAGGGAAAACTGTGCAAGCGCGCCAAGTTAATTTAGAAACTGCAGTGTAGTTCTAGAGATGAACCGAAGATGCAGATAGTTAGAAATGAAAATAACGGCATCCAAGAAGCAACGCCAGACGACGTGTTCGTGTACCAGGCCATTCGAGGTACGAAGAGAGGAAAGACGAAAGTCCTACAACATGATGCTGTTATACAAATGATGGAATTAACCTCCTGACAATTGAATAACGGAGGTGGTGTCGCTAGCGGTTCGGTAGGCGTTTACGGTGGCACCACAGTCGTGAAGATGCGTCAGTTTAAGGATATTGCTACAGTGTTCGGTGATACAGCAACGTAGAAAGTTCTTTCTCCAGCCTTATTCCCTCGGACCTGATTAAGTGCTAACATTCTTCCTCTCAAAGGTGTTTGACATCGTTTGTCTTCAGAAACAAGGAAAATTAGTTCTACTGTGATAATTATCCTCTGTTTTGTTGCGTGTGTGGCACATCTTACTATTCGGACCCATTTGCTGCCTCAAAACTATATCTATCGTGTATTTCGGTGTCCGAAATTCGCGGAAACATCTAAAAGTAACTATAACTGAATAGGCTACGTATCAAATGCTGTCAAATGATATTGAATGAGTAGTATGCCAAAGGTGGTACAAGAACATTTTTGATATCAAATAGATATGTAAATTAATTAAATCATGAAGGCTGATTCATTTCTGACCCCCTCCCCAACTCCTTACGCCACTGTTCTGGTGACTGGTTTATGACCCCCTGAGGATTGATTTCTGACCCCTTGGGATTATCATCCTTCTGAGAAAATTCCCACCTATCTCCCTCCTTCTCCACTTCCCTCTAGAAACCGCCAACCCTGCTCCTCCCCCTTGCGGATACAAGCACACTTTCAGGGATCGAGTGGATCCCCTACCACTCTTTCAAATTAAATGACTAATTAATTACATCAATAAATTAAGTTATCCCTCCCCCTCAGGTAAATTTTCCAGCCCTCACTCTCCCGCCCCTCATCTGGAAATTGCTGAGAAAGGACTCAGTCAATGCTGGAGACGAAGGATCTCCACTCAGGAAATTCAAATCAATGTCAATTACATAGCAAAGGATATACTGTTTAATTATAAAATTCGGTTCATAGGGGTTGGGCCGCTCTCTTATTTGGTGGGAAAAGCTCACCATTCTCTGCTCTTTCAAAGGATGCATGTCTATCAAAATACATCGAATAGAAATAATTAAATAGATATCTTTTCTTCTGACCACACAAGCAATACCATTATGAAATCGACAATAACATAGTGCACTGCACTTAATTATACTGTCAAAAATGTTTCAATCCTATGGTGGGACCTGCGGCAAGCCAGGATGTTGTGCACCCATGCGGGATCGCTTCACCAGGCTGCACCATGTGCTGTTGTCCCACAACAGCTCTTGACCACCACATCATCAGCTGTCTCGGTGGCACACCCCAACTAGCTACTTCCAATCACATGTTACTGCTTGGGAAAATTCCAACCAACACGTCCAAACCAGGAAACCATAGTTTCTCAGAATTCTGAATTCACTTTTCTGTGACCATCTGGCAGCCAGGTCATTCCCACAACTGCAGACCCCTTTGCTGATGTCCTTTTCCACATCAAGTGGCTACTTCTGGTTGCAGCACCTGCACAATCTGCTCCTAAACAAACACCTTCCATATCAGGTCAGTGGAAGCACCTGCTCTATGTGCCAACCCTGCTGTGCAGATAGTGATTTAGTTCCCCAGCCCCACCTGTCCTCCTTCCCACTCCCTCCTTTCCTCCCCCTCACCCCTCTGGTTACTTCTGGTCAGATAAAGCATCAGGTGGCTGCAGCTCTTTGATACAGGTGGTTACAGTACGTTGATATTGATACCTGGGAAATTCTTGTTGACTCTCAGGTGGCTGCTTCCTGCCCAGTGAACGTCTGTCATGTTCCACATTAGCCACGCCTTTGTCCTGAACAGAGTAGTGGATACCTGGCAAAACTCCAGCTGTGAATGTCTTGGAAGAATTCCTCACTCTATCAGACTGAGTAATTGCTTAATCAAATTGATACCCTTCGTGTACAGGCAGTTCTTCCTTGCATCCTGATGGTGGATACTAGGACTGGTACATGTGGTGCGGTTCGATCTCACATTTGCCAGGTTTCCAAAATCTTCCGGATTTTTTTCCCTTGTTTCTTGTTGGTGGATAATGGCACAGTTAGGTAATTCCGTAGGAGGTTCATTACACTGGAGGCAGGTGAAATATCAGATTTCAACGTGACTGCATGCTATGTCCTTACAAAATTTGCGGGAGGGGCTGGATTGAGGTATGTGCTCACAATGCCACTATCAGAAACAATAAACTCCAGAATGAGATTTTCACACTGCAGCGGAGTGTGCGCTGATATGAAACTTCCTGGCAGATTAAAACTGTATGCCCGACCGAGACTGGAACTCGGGACCTTTGCCTTTTGCGGGCAAGTGCTCTACCATCTGAGCTACCGAAGCACGACTCACGCCCGGTCTCACAGCTTTACTTCTACCAGTACCTCGTCTCCTACCTTCCAAACTTTACAGAAGCTCTCCTGCGAATCTGGCAGAACTAGCACTCCTGAAAGAAAGGATAATGCGGAGACATGGCTTAGCCACAGCCTGGGGGATGTTTCCAGAATGAGATTTTCACTCTGAAGCGGAGTGTGCGCTGATATGAAACTTCCTGGCAGATTAAAACTGTGTGCCCGACCGAGACTCGAACTCGGGACCTTTGCCTTTTGCGGGCAAGTGCTCTACCATCTGAGCTACCGAAGCACGACTCACGCCCGGTCTCACAGCTTTACTTCTGCCAGTGTCTCGTCTCTTACCTTCCAAACTTTACAGAAGCTCTCCTGCGAACTAATGGCAGAAGTAAGGCTGTGAGTACCGAGCGTGAGTCGTGCTTCGGTAGCTCAGTTGGTAGAGCACTTGCCCGCGAAAGGCAAAGGTCCCGAGTTCGAGTCTCGTTCGGGCACACAGTTTTAATCTGCCAGGAAGTTTCAACAATAAACTGATCAATCGTGAATTGGGTTTTTAAAGCACTATAGAATTCCTAAGCTGGTTCTCTCCCCTCCATCCAGAAGGGGGAAGAAGGATCAAATACGTGATACGATAGAAAGAACAATAAATACCGCTACGATGTATTGAGAAGTACCAAACATGACGGACTTAACTCATGATCCAGTGGTAATAGTAGCTGTCATTGTTAGATGTTGGAGATAGCTGACACACTCACACATCGTGCACATTCATGTCCTGATATCCACATGCAGTGACCCAGGTCAGATGTTGCACACTGCTAGTTGCCACCGTGGATGCGTGTCTCAGTGATCGTGCCCAGTCTGCAGCCTCACTCAGCCTGCTGGAGTGCCTTGTTACGGGGGGTGTCCATGATGACTGGATTGGTTGGAATTTGGATGTTATCAATACATCCAGCGCCAACACCCGCCATATTCAATCTTCTTAAATTTATACGTAAAAATCGAAGAATACTCGCAACACAAGCAATCACGAAAGAAGTCAACTAGAGTCTGAGTATTGGTTAGCTATTCACCTGACCAGAGGATGCTATGAACGCCATTGCCAGGGCTTGACCCGATGGCTGCGGGCAGGAACCGACTAGCTGGCCAGCTGCAACTTTTCCTTCTACCCGCCACTCACGACTGCCTTAAGCTGGACATGTCAGTTCCGGCCACTGAGCATCTCCGCCATGACGTCGTCCTATCAGTGTAATTACATTCAGTGTAATTACAATTAAATATTACCATCATAGCGCCGATCTTGTGAGATTCAGTAACTAGCGAAGTGTAGGAAATGCCTCCTTCTGACGATTGCGGCTGCTCTGGAAATATCAGTATGTATACCAGTCATATGATTCGACACAATTTTCCGCACTCAACAGTGAGCAAAGTATTGGGAATAAATCCTTCTGATGGCTGTGGCTCTGGGACGAATATCACATTGAAATATCGATATCTACACTCCTGGAAATTGAAATAAGAACACCGTGAATTCATTGTCCCAGGAAGGGGAAACTTTATTGACACATTCCTGGGGTCAGATACATCACATGATCACACTGACAGAACCACAGGCACATAGACACAGGCAACAGAGCATGCACAATGTCGGCACTAGTACAGTGTATATCCACCTTTCGCAGCAATGCAGGCTGCTATTCTCCCATGGAGACGATCGTAGAGATGCTGGATGTAGTCCTGTGGAACGGCTTGCCATGCCATTTCCACCTGGCGCCTCAGTTGGACCAGCGTTCGTGCTGGACGTGCAGACCGCGTGAGACGGCGCTTCATCCAGTCCCAAACACGCTCAATGGGGGACAGATCCGGAGATCTTGCTGGCCAGGGTAGTTGACTTACACCTTCTAGAGCACGTTGGGGGGCACGGGATACATGCGGACGTGCATTGTCCTGTTGGAACAGCAAGTTCCCTTGCCGGTCTAGGAATGGTAGAACGATGGGTTCGATGACGGTTTGGATGTACCGTGCACTATTCAGTGTCCCCTCGACGATCACCAGTGGTGTACGGCCAGTGTAGGAGATCGCTCCCCACACCATGATGCCGGGTGTTGGCCCTGTGTGCCTCGGTCGTATGCAGTCCTGATTGTGGCGCTCACCTGCACGGCGCCAAACACGCATACGACCATCATTGGCACCAAGGCAGAAGCGACTCTCATCGCTGAAGACGACACGTCTCCATTCGTCCCTCCATTCACGCCTGTCGCGACACCACTGGAGGCGGGCTGCACGATGTTGGGGCGTGAGCGGAAGACGGCCTAACGGTGTGTGGGACCGTAGCCCAGCTTCATGGAGACGGTTGCGAATGGTCCTCGCCGATACCCCAGGAGCAACAGTGTCCCTAACTTGCTGGGAAGTGGCGGTGCGGTCCCCTATGGCACTGTGTAGGATCCTACGGTCTTGGCGTGCATCCGTGCGTCACTGCGGTCCGGTCCCAGGTCGACGGGGACGTGCACCTTTCGCCGACAACTGGCGACAACATCGATGTATTGTGGAGACCTCACGCCCCACGTGTTGAGCAATTCGGCGGTACGTCCACCCGGCCTCCCGCATGCCCACTATACGCCCTCGCTCAAAGTCCGTCAACTGCACATACGGTTCACGTCCACGCTGTCGCGGCATGCTACCAGTGTTAAAGACTGCGATGGAGCTGCGTATGCCACGGAAAACTGGCTGACACTGACGGCGGCGGTGCACAAAAGCTGTGCAGCTTGCGCCATTCGACGGCCAACACCGCGGTTCCTGGTGTGTCCGCTGTGCCGTGCGTGTGATCATTGCTTGTACAGCCCTCTCGCAGTGTCCGGAGCAAGTATGGTGGGTCTGACACACCGGTGTCAATGTGTTCTTTTTTCCATTTCTAGGAGTGTATATCTTCCTTATGACTGGACATAATTTTCCACATTAAATCTTTCATTTCCTCTTATGACTATCGATGCATTCAAATCGCAATTTTCCACATCAAAACCATACCTCCCTCACAACTGGACATAGTCATTTTCCTTGTGCATGTCATAGTCATTTTCCTTGTGCATGTCACAACACTGACTACAGTAACTTTACACCTCAACACATACTTTGTAATCCTGTCAATCAAAGAGAATCTATAACTCATCCCTTACTACGAGTAATACATCGCCAATAACTGAATGCTGGTGGAACCCAATAATACTGAGCGAAAATCCACAATGGATGGACAGGCCGCGTTTGTTTTTTGTGTGAGTGGTACCAGTGTGTCTTAGGAAGAGAGGCATAATCGTCGTATAAGCGACCAGCTATTAACAATACCATCATGTCGACCATGCTATCGTCATCCTGCACCAAAAGTGGTCTTAGTTCTACAGGTGCACACAAGTATCGTTAACGATATCCGCGTTAAAAACTGAACATGCTCTGTAAATCGAAGTATGGTACTGCTTACGAATGAAGTAGTCTTCCACACACATACTGCGATACTCAATGTAGATGATAATCACATGAGAGTGCAATAATAGAACGAAAGCGCAGGTACACATCACCAGTGGTGTAAGTTCATAATGAAATAGCTCTTCTCGCCGAATTTAGAAAGCGCTTTGGCTAAGAAACGTGATACTAAGTTGAAATTTGCAACTCCCTCATGCTGCTACTAGATATTTCCCAAGCTAGCAAACAGTATTTGTAATGCTTTCTGTCTCAATACCATGTTGACAGTGTAATGGAGGTTCTGTAATATATCCACATGGTTATAGGCGAGGGAGGATGATGGTTGATAGCTGTTCATCACATACAGTAGGTGGTGTGCTATGTAAGGAATCACTTCAAAACCGAAACGCTAGATTGAATTCGTAAGAAATGTACAAAATCCTATCAAGAATGCAATGGCTGATCAGCACTGTAGTGTTACGCTTTCTTGTTGGAATTCTGTCTGCAATTTGGAATCAAGTCACTTCATTCAACCACTCACTTGCGTTGCATCTTATGGAGGCGTCTTATGATGATTACAGCCATTGGCGAATCATATTTGTGACACTCTCATATCATGAAGAAAGACCTTTTTCGAACGTATCTGCTACGTACCCCATACAGCAAAACCCCAGCTTGGTTTTAGATCGTCTCTCTGCATCTTGTAACTGTTTCTGAGTCACAGTCCCATCCTTTCTGCGGCTTTGTCCGTGTGGTCGTTCCAGTTTAAGTCAGAACTGAGTGGAGGTCCAAGACTGCTATATCTACCAACTTTGGCATCCCATGGAGTAACAGGTTGGGTTGAGTTAGCAAGACATGACCGTGTTTTGACCACTCATTGGAAATGTGAACATGTTGCTGCAGCTCCATCAACTGTGCACAATGTGTAATACCAACGCCAAGATAATGTTTCTCCTGCAACATGAAGTAGTCGAAAAGACAGTACAAGCAGTTATGATGGTGTTTCTTATCAGGAAAATTAGATAGACTTCACATTATATGGGAACTGGAAGAAGAACAAGGATTTTGCTACTGCATTTTGGTGTGTTTTCAAACTACATACAGGTACTGCAGTCTGAGGAAGATCAGTATCTCTGAGGATGCATTCATGTCTGTTACCAAAACATTCTCCCCTTCCATGTTATTTTGTACCATCCAACAGATAAAAACTTCAAATTTTAAAAACTTCATTGATATCGCCCAGTAGTCAACTTGATAAGATATTAACACATGCCTCTCTTCCGATATACTGAAAAATAAATACCACCTGTGTGCTGACATCGAGTACATATGTCGATGCTTTTAAATATACAGGTATTGGCCCACTGGAATAGGTGGCCAGTGATTGAAGTAGCTTACACAGACCAGTGTAAAGTATCGTCACTTGCACGCTAGGAGGACTATACCCCACAGACTACAAGTCGCAAGAGAGCATCCCCACTCTGTTCTTTCATTAACAGTCTCATACATTGTTTTCTGCTGTAGCACATCCAAGCGGTGTATGACTGCAGCTTTCTGCACCGCCATACATTTTGTTTTTCAACCACGACTTTGGGGTGGACTCGTTTCGGTTCATGGCTCTCACAAATAGCTGGTTGGGTTGGGTTGTTTTGGGGGAGGAGACCAGACAGCGAGGTCATCGGTCTCATCGGATTGGGAAGGACGGGGAAGGAAATCAGCCGTGCCCTTTCAAACCATCCCGGCATTTGCCGTGAGGGATTTAGGGAAATCACGGAAAACCTAAATCAGGATGGCCGGACGCGGGATTGAACCGTCGTCCTCCCGAATGAGTGTCCAGTGTGCCACAAATAGCTGGACATCGCATGGTGCAAATTATGCTGCTCTCACAACACAAAGGTTGGTTGAAATAATAGACAGAGGCTGTGTTTCTTATTGACAAATATGTCGAGGACATCTCAACATATCGAAAAAATGGTTCAAATGGCTCTGAGCACTATGGGACTTAACAACTGAGGTCATCAGTCCCCTAGAACTAAGAACTACTTAAACCTAATTAACCTAAGGACATCACACACATCCATACCCGAGGCAGGATTCGAACCTGCGGCCTTAGCGGTCGCGCGGTTCCAGACTGTAGCGCCTAGAACCGCTCGGCCACTCCAGCTGGCAACATATGGAAGCTGGAGGAGTTTGTCACTGTGGAGCATTCACAAACAGCTGTCAGAAGGAGATGACCTCTACATTTAATCTCATCTGGCACAGTGTCAGGGCAGCAGATGTCTAGGTGCTCTGTTCTGAAGAGACCAAGAACATTGATTCCTCATATTGCAGCCATGTGCACGATCACTGCTTTGGTGCTGGCCCTCCCTGGAAGGTGTTGCTACCATAAGGACTCTCTTCATCTCAAACAAGTGGTTTCAGTCAGGCATTACTTGGTAGTCAACAGTGTCTTAGTGGACACATAGGATGGAAAAGACACTGTCAGTATGGAATGATGTACAGTAATAAGCACCACAGTAATAGTGCAATCAATCTTAGCAATTTTAACAATGTTTCTGTAATTTCAACACCAAGGACTGACGTGGCAGCATACTTCCCAATTTCGGTATTATTGATAAACCACCCATCCACTGCTTTGGGTGTACCATACGATAACTTGTGAACGTAAATAGCTGACTGTGCATTATGTCCATTCATGGTTAACAGTCGAACATATGCACCAAAATGTATCTAACAGGATCTTATGTGGATGTAGTTAAGTTATCTGCATATTTCTAGGGCATCAATCATTGCCCATCTTTCTCCATGTGGATGGGAGTCGCAGAGTATTCTCACATTAACAGTATAAAGTTGGAGATTGAAAGATCTTTTTGCATTGTCTTGGACCAATCCTCCCTGCAACACTGCCAATGATTTAATTTGCAACTGACCAGAAGTAGGATGGTACTATACCATTATGTATGAAGGAACATGTAACACCATAACTCTAATACTCTACTCTTCTATTTTGCTTTTGTTTCATTTAATGTTACATCGTTGAGCTTCTGTAAACGTCGTTTGATTGAATAGGTAACACAAAATTGTATACTCTTTTCTTTGTAAAAACTTTTATGTCTTGATTTGATTCTATGCAATGTAGTGTATCTGTCATTTAATTTCTTTGTCCAATTTGGAGGGAACAAAACTTACTATATATAATTGTAAATTCTGAATCAATAATTTTTGGTAGAAATGTCAATATGTGCAAATGTTCTGTTTTATTTAATGTATTTGGTTACTGTTATGTAAACTGCTGATCCTCACTTAGGGTTCTTAGTTATTCTGTATGTAAAAGTTGTTGTGGTTCCCCTCGGGAACGGAACTGTGTAGCGCGCAAATTGTGGTTGGCCTAGGTAGAAAAGGTGGAACTGATAGTCAGTCGGGGACGAGCTACGAGTCGGGGACGAGCTACCAAACTGTGCACTGCCATGTAAAAGATGCATATTGTGCTGGTTTCGAGAGAGGCTTTTTCTGCTACTTTCCAGTGCCTCGAATGGATGGATAAATAGCTGGAACTATTCTGGAATTTGTATCTATCATCGCCACCAAGAAATGACAGAGTCCAGCAATTCTACCTGCAATTCCACCTACCAACATGCAGTTGCCACCACATTGCGCAATCATTGCATCGGAGTGCTACAACGATGTACAGTGAAGGATCAGCGTAATGGATGTGTTAGTGTCCTCAAATATAATGTAATTTATATCTGAATTTATGTACCTACCTTGATTTTTCTCCTCATCGTAGCACCTCTCAGGTTCCTCTCCGTTTGAACTAAAGTGATTTCCAAGTGCCCTTACTGAAAGAACATTAAAGCCCAGTGTTTTGCTAACTGATGCCTCTTGAACATAGTACAAAGAAAGTTAAAGTTAATGTGGCAAGAGAGTGAGTTAAAGTTAATGATGCTTGATAAAAATAATTTTCCTAGTAAAACTGCTTATTAATGTGTTGTTGCCAACTTCAAATTAAAAGTTCTTAAGACTGAGGCTTATAAAGTTTTGCTTAGTAAATGATCACATTACTGCCTGTTGTAAATCGCAGAAGGTGAGTCAGTATCTTACATATAAGTTAATTTTGTGTCTCACAGTAGTAAAAGTGGAAAACTGCAGTTGTGAAACGTTATATACTCATGTTTGCTAAGTGTTGGTCTCTCATGTGTATTAGAAGTGCATATTAATAGTATAACAGGATCCACAGTTTTTCTATTGTGTTAATGTTCGGTAACAAGTAACGGAAAGGCCACTAATTAGGAAAACCATAATATCTTTATTCAAATGATAGTGAGAAGCAACCTGTTAGTGGATTCCAATTAACTTTCATTTTAAATAGTAAAGTATTTAACTGAGAGAGACTTAACCCATGTACAATTTATGATACTGCAGTGAATGTTAATAGTAATGATATAAAGACCATTCAGTTTGAACAAGTCCTGAAAGTAATAGAGTGTTTCGGTATCTGTTATATGTTTGCAAATAGTTCGTGCTGCTCTAACTATTAGTTTCAATCTTACCGTAAACATATGCATGTGTCAGAGTTCATTGCACTCGCGTGTGACAAAGTATAGGTTGTGTTTATCCGTTAAAATTACTAATAACTATTTTCTTGAACGAGAATGTTAATCATTCTCTTGCCTAGTTAGGTTGGCAACCGTTTTCTTTATACGTTAAACAGTGCAGATAGGCAGAATTTTGTTTGTTACTGTTCAAATATTTACGTAATTCTGACTTTCATTTCCGGTAAGCCACCTCCGTTAGGTACAACACGGTCAACATAACAAAATTCCTCTCAGAGAGTAACACTGCTCTGTTGCGTTATACCATAATTGCTTTAATAAGACAGTTTTATTTCACAACCTGCCTCCAGCTTCGACGTTATTGTAAAGCAGTAGCAGACGGTAGTGTTATAAACATAGCGAGCTGAGTTCGTAACTACTGTTCAGCGAAGACTGATCCACACCAGACTTAGCCACAGTACCTATTCAAGTGCACAAGTTCTCTGCAGATGTGTGCACGTTGAGGACGTTAGCACCCCTTATCGGCGTGTAGTAGAGAAATGGTGCAAATGGCTCTGAGCACTATGGGACTTAACGTCTGAGGTCATCAGTCGCCTAGAACTTAGAACTACTTAAACCTAACTAACCTAAGGACATCACACACATCCATGCCCGAGGCAGGATTCCAACCTGCGGCCGTAGCGGTCGCGCGGTTCCAGACTGTAGCGCCTAGAACCGCTCGGCCACCACGGCCGGCGGCGTATAGTAGATATGAGAGTGTTGTTGTGATACGACACAGCTTGATGGAGATCCAGATGGATGGAGTCTGAAGCATGTTATCAATTGTACAGTATTGTTCTAGTGTCTGGAATCTGTACCAAGAAGATATTGGCAAGAGGGAAATTATTGTAGAGCATTAACACATGCACTTCTAAGGCCACACGGTTCTACACTTAAACACACAATAATGTTAAAGCCATGTGGTTTCCAATCATGTGGTTACCAAAATATTAGTCATGTGGAGTGCACTACTCTTGATCTCTAATGCAAAACATATATGTCCAGCATCTGACATACATCCGCCCTGCACATTTTCTATCCACTCACTACAGTGACAAACTTTAAGATGATAGCGGAATTAATCTCTACTGAAACGCCTAAAAATGTGATGTCTGTTCTACGCAATCACTGCCCAGAATCAAAATGTGCGTGTTTATCTGCTAATGATACAAACAGTATGTTTGCTGGAGTAACAGAAGTAACAGAGAAAATGTTTTCCCTAAATTACAAGCAAATCGTGGTAAGATTTTTCTTACAGGTGTTGGTGGCTTGGCACATATCATCCACAACAGTGTGGAAATAGCCGTTGTGAAGCAGCCATTTGATATAGAGAATATCATTTGTAAACTTTATAAGTATTTTCATATCTGTATGGTAAAGGTAGAAAGACTCAAAGAGTCCTGTGATTTTGTAAAAATCAGTTACCGTCAATTGCTATGTTAAATCTATGTTGAAGGAATGACGGTGATAAAGCTGTTCATAATAGGTTTTATTCGTATATTCATTCAATCTATAATGAAACATATCTGCATGGGGGAAGGATTTTTCAGATTATAATTCACAATTTTGGACCTGTTTGAAAAAGGAGCTACAATGGAGTAATACAGAATCATGTGTACCATTGATTCAGAAAGTAAGCAGTGAAGAAATTAATAGTGCAGATCTGTTTGAAGAATATTGTACTGCTAAAATGACTGAACCTGAAAAATTAAATTACTGGAACGATTTCAGGGAAGAAGTGCATTAAAAGATGGGTTGGAATATTTAAATTGTTAAAGGAAAAGTGCGTAAAAGTAGAAGTCATGACTAAAATTGAAGAACTTGCTCTGTGTATCCTGTAACCTCCCCGCAGAATTTTGAAAAGCCAGTAATTAAATGTTAATGGGAATAGAGCCAAGTGTAACCTTCCCACAAAAATGAAAGAAAATAATTAATTAAATGTTAATGGTCATCGTACTAAGTGTAACCTCCCCGTAATTATTTTCAAAAGATATGAATTGAATGAAGATGGAAATAGAGCCAAATGTTAGCTTCCCACAGTAATAAAAGTCAATGATAATAAAAATGTGCAAAAATGTTAAGTCCCCACAAAATAAACGCTAAGATCAGCCCGATAAATTTTATAAGGGCAGCTGCGCTGACCTTAGGCCCTGTGCAATAATTAATCTGATATGTTGATTCTGGGAGGAAAAACATAGGAAATATTGTTTCATTGGAATGATTCTTTTCTTAAAAAAGATTGCTTGAAAACAAAACTATTATTGGGACATTTCTTGAACAAATTAATTACAATTAATATACATTATATTATCAGATGTGCGCAATGCTGCTTCATTACCTTATTTAACAATATACCTCGTCCCGAACCTTGACCAGAGACCCATGTCGACGCCCGCCGACTCCTCACACACAACTCCGACTGAGTACAGCTCGCAACTTCATACTAGCACTGACTGAGTGCAACTAGCAACTGTGTCATCTCGCACGCGCTACTGCTCTCGAACTGTGACCAGAGACCCATGTCGACGCCCGCCGACTCCTCACACACAACTCCTAGCACTGAACTACATGCTCTCGCGACTCGCTACGTACAACTACTGCACTCACGCGCGGTCAAGCGCAGACTAGCAACGATAAATAACTCTCTGGTCAGAGATTCTGTCATGCCTCGCCATCGCTGCTACTGAATACATACGTGTTCCATAACCCTCCACTGGGGGGGGGGGGGGGGGGGGGGCAAAAATTTGGCAGCGATGGTGAGTCATTTGGACTTGCCATGAGCGACAATTTTTTTCAGAATTAATTAACTTTACAATTACAGCATATATACAGATATACAACATGAAGTAAATATGGTGCACATGCACCAAGTACAAAGCATATATACAATGAGTACAAAACAAATGACATAAGTGCACATGAACTGAAAAATTCTTTAGCATTTTCACAACAAATAAATGTAAATGCAAAAAATCGTGTTGACATGTGACATAAGTGCAAATGCACTGCAGTTCAGAACATATCAGTAAATCAAAATGTACATACAATGAGTAGTGATTATGTTAGAAAAATGACAAAAGTGCACTCGCACTGAAATTCAGAATATATCAGCAAATCACAAAATGTATATACAATACGTAGAAATCATGATAGAAAAATGACAAAAGTGCACACGCACTGTAGTAAAGAAAAAAAATGTATAGGCCATGAATACAAATGATGTTAGCAAAAAATGATTTTCACTATGTTACAAGAATTAGGATAGGAAAGGGAAGGATTGCATCATGGTTGTAGCACTTTAGGTTGCACGCAGCTGCACTGAAAGTCCATATCTTTCCACAGAAGTAAAACACCAAGTCAGACAATCTGAAGTTCTTTTCCCAGAAGTATTTATCAGCGTACACAAGACACTGAAATGTCGTAGTAATATTCCACGTTATCATTTTGGCAGTACATCAGGAACACCAGACAGTGGGACCATAATAACGTCTTCATCGCTCACGGTGGTGGACAGCATGTCGTGTCAACACCACGCTCTTACAAGGCACACCAACGTAGAACTAGTGCAAAAACCAAATAGTGCTCCATGATCAAGAGGATATACAGGACAAATGGATATTACAGTAATTCAGGGTAGTTAGGTCAGAAAGTGAAGGACATTAAGTCACATACTAGTCTTCATTGGGAATTACATTAGTAGTTTGCGGCATTCATAGTCCAGTTATTGAACATTTCTGTACCATGTTTGTAGTATTACAGAAAAATGTTCATTAATTGATTTACAGACAACATTGTCACTGGTCATTTAAATACCGTAATCAGTAGCGTTCATTTCACAGTTACAAATCATAATCAGTAGCATTCATTTCCTTGTTACAAAGCATAATTAGTAGCATTCATTTCCTAGTTACAAAGCATTATTAATCATTGGTCATTTAAATACAGTAATCATCTCAATACAGTAATCAGTAGCATTCTTTTCCCAGTTACAAAGCATAATCAGTACCATTCATTTCCTTGTTACAAAGCATAATTAGTAGCATTAATCATTGGTCATTTAAATACAGTAATCATCTCAATACAGTAATCAGTAGCATTCCTTTCCCAGTTACAAAGCATAATCAGTAGCATTCATTATTCAAGTGACATATTATTCATAGCTGATCAGCATTACTCAGAACTTTCTTAAACTGGTATCATTATTTGGGACTTGTAATACATTTTTTTGTTAGCAATGCATTGCTTTGGGTAATTATAGGGGGAACCATGAAAAAAAATTTGCTTCTGGGTTATTGCTGTAAATGAAAATGTGTAACGTCATTCGTCATGAGTCCGCTGTTGCAAGATTATGAAACAAGTAGAGTATATGTAGTCACATTCATAAATGATATAGATTTAATGAACAACTGCTTATAGCACATTAATTTCATAAATAATTTCTCCTGCGAAAATATACAAAAAATGGATTATTAAGCTGAAAGAAGAAATGTATTTTATGCTGAAAAGTAGTGAACTTCGAATTAACAGGTAGTGAAATGTGCATAAAAATGTGTTCCATAGCTGTCCTTTCCAAAACCTTCCGTCATTATACTATGCAATATAACACCTGCTGTCAAAGCAAACTGCAACAACTACTCAAATAACTACATAGCATAAATACATAACTTCAACAATATCCTCATCTGTAAAAAAAAACTTCATTATCCATCACTTCATTATCATAACTCCATTATTATCATCACCTGTAAAGAAAAACTTCATTATCCATAGTAGCATATTCTTCATCATTATTCATCAGCATTCATTATCATCTGCAAAAAAATCACTTCATTACTCATTACATAACTATTCCTTATCTCTAGCATATTTCATCACTAAAACTAAGATGTGTAGTTCTGTTTGACAGATTGCATCAATCGCCTTGTATTCTGAAAGAAAAAATTAGTTAAGACTGCTATTCTACGATGTGTATAGTATATTCTTGTTAATGCTTGTTAATCCTGATGCATTTACTCTTCATCACGAGGTTTGCATCTTCTTTCGTTCATTCCGAAGATGAAATTCCCATTTCTGTTTAATTTATTTCTTTTACGCATCATTTCTTTCTAAAATTGATGAACGATGATTAATGTCTTGCATTTACATCATATACTCACTAAATAATGACTGGTTTATGACAACATAATTAAGCATACAGCATACCATGACAGAAAACGTAATATGAAAAAAAAAAATAGACAGTGTTCAAATGCAAAAATGTACACAGAATATCACAATGCAGCAAAAAATTTAAAACAGTCACGATCTTCAGATATCATAGGGCAAAAATGTCAAAGTCAACTGGTGTGTGTTATATCTTAATTATTTCACAGTGCATATGAAAACAATCGTACATACATTAAAAAAATGATGACAAGAATTGTGACCTTCTTTGAGTTCACCTTGTATGTTGTGTAGTTAGTAGAGGGCAGAATTAAAGACTTTAATGGAGAGAGAATTTAATAAAATTAATATGTCACTAGATAAAATTGCATAATTATTCATAAGACGTAAGTTTCCCTGAAAAAAATGTGCACAGTCTGATATGTAACGACAAGAAGAGCGACCTGCTCACCTTACCTTGCCGGGCACTTGCCAAGAAAAATATGATAATCATCAATAAGTAGTCACATAAATATAATTGCAGAAGTAGTCATAAATGTGTAAATTCATCTGGAAAAATATGCACGGTCTGATGTGTAACGACAAGAAAAGCGACCTGCTAACCTTACCTTGCCGGGCACTTGCCAAGAAAAAATATGATAATCATCAGTAATTAGTCATGTGAATATAATTGCATAAGTGATCATAAAAATTACTAAATGGCATCATAGCATGTTAAATCATAAAGTGTCTTCATTCAATAAAGGGTTTAATATTGGAGACATGGTGGTTGCCTTTACTTTTTATGGTTCTCAGAGTTTCGACGTGTACTACATTGGGGTGAGGAATGCTGCGAATCCGATATGGACCTGCGTATAGAAGTTCAAATTTACTGCACTTACCTTTTATTCTGCTGGATAAATAGTGTGTACGTACTAATATCTTCTGTCCAATGTGAAAGTCACGGCGTACACAAACTTGTTTTTGCTGTCTTCTCCGGCGCTCTGCGGCACGTTTGATGTTGTTCAGCGCAATGTTAATTATTTCATGGTGTCGTAGTCGACGAGATGTAGGAAAGTTTACTAATTCTGTAATTTTGTTAGGTGGTTCAACATTTTTCACTATAACAGACGCAGATAGCATAGTGGATTCATTTGGAATGGAATTAATTACATCTTGGAATGAGAATATGTGTGTGTCCCAATCAATATGTCTTTTGTGGCAGTATATTCTACACAGTTTACCAATTTGTTTCATTAATCGTTCACAAGGGTTCGAAGAAGCATGGTACTTGGATATATAGATCGGAGAAATGTTTCTAGCTCGTAACATACGTGTCCATATAGCAGAACGAAATTGTGATCCATTGTCAGAAATTACTTTCAACACATGCCCTACATGAAATAGAAAATGCTTTACAAACGCTTTCGAAACGGTTTTAGCAGTAGCTTTGCGTAACGGAGTGAAGGTAACAAATTTTGAAGTGAGTTCAATAGCGACAAAGATGTAGCAAAAACCTCTATTAGTTCTGGGAATTGGGCTAAAAAATGTCTACAGCGGCCATATGTCTTAATTTAACAGGTACAATGGGATATAATGGAGGAATATGTGAAGTTGTGTCTGACTTAGCTTTCTGGCAGATTTTACACGACGCTAAAACTCGTCGTATACGTTTCTCCATGTTGGTAAAATAACAGTTCTGTCTCAGTATAAGAAAACATTTTCTAGCTCCGTAATGTGCGTAACTTAAATGAGTGTACCAGATTAATTTGTTAACCAGTTCGTCAGGAATGCATAATAACCAATTGTTGCTGTCAGGGTGAGAGCGGAGAAACAGAATGTCATTGCGTACAGTGTAATGGTTCCTAATCGTAACATTATTCTTATCTTGCCAAAGGTGTTTAATTTCTTTCCTCACGTTGTCTTTATTTTGCTCTTTTGCTATGTCCTGTAATGACGACGAAATGAAATTTTCAAATGCAACTTGTTGAATGTACATAACGCTGAAATTTGCTTTGCAGAAGTTGGTTGCGATGTCTTGCTGATTGTTGCTGAGAGAACGAGATAGTGCGTCTGCTACAATATTTTGTGTGCCGGAAATGTGAACTATTGTAAAATTAAATTCCTGTAAATAGAGCTTCTATCTGCTTAATCTGTCGTGAGTGAATTTAGCCGAAACTAAGAATTGTATCGCTCTGTGGTCTGTGTAAATGGTGGTATGTCTTCCATAAAGAAAATGTCGAAATCTCGTAAAAGCCCAAACAACACATAATGTATCCAGTTCCGTAACGGAATAATTTCGTTCAGCAGGTGACAGAATGCGACTTGCAAATGCGATATTTTTAATTACTGTTGAGCCATCTTCTTCAATTTCCTGAAAAATGTGTACGCCTAAAGTGGTGTTGGAACTGTCGGTGGCAATGGAAAAATTTCTGGTAAGATCTGGGTGCGATAAAAGTGGTGCATTCAACAAAGCATGTTTCAGGTTCATAAATTCAGAATGTGCTTGCTTATCCCAGGACCAAATAGTGTTTTTACCTGTCAATTGGCATAATCTAGGTGTATCTAAAGCAGAGTGATGAATAAATTTACGAAAAAAGTTAATTAAACCCAAAAAACTGCGTAGTTGCTTCTTCGTTGTAGGAACAGTAATATCACGTAGAACTTGAAGTTTTTCCGGATCAGGCGCAATGCCTTCTGCTGAAACTACATGTCTAAGAAATTTTATAGAAGTTTTGCCAGAATGCGATTTACTGAGATTAACTGTGAGTCCTTGTGTACGAAAAGTTTGCAACAGTTGTTCTAGAATCAGATTGTGTTCAGGCCAGTTAGCTTCTGCAATAAGAATGTCGTCTACGTACGTTGTGATAATGTCTTTCATGCAAACGTGTGTCGGATGGCGTCAAAATTAATAACATTTTCGTGAAAAGATTCTGCGTGTTAAAATTATTGCTTGCGTTACTGAAATATGCAACCTGTACTGTGTCTGGTCAAATTCTATCGTACGTGCTATTATTATCAGGAGGATTCTGTGGCATTTTCACTATTTGAAATGTTCTGTTATTTCTTCCTGACGTATTACGCTATGGATGATATCTACTGTCGGGTTCATTCATGAGAATATGTTCTTGCGGATGATTTTGCTGTTGGTAAGACCAACTGTTATTATATGTACGCTGAAAATTTTGCTCATTATTTTTACATCTGTCGTGATAGTCATTCCTATAGGGTGCATTACGATAGGAATTGAAATAGTGTGTCTTCTGTACGTAGTCATTTCCTTGCTGCTGTGCGTTACTATTCGCTGTAGCTGAGACTATACGTGCACGCGGCGAAACATTAAAGTTTGGTTGACCTTGTAGACTGCATTGTTGGTTACGTATGCTAAGCGGGTGACTTTCATGCTGTTGTGGTGAAAAACATCTATTGTTAGCAAAATACATTCGCTGTTGCTGCTAATTTTACACATACTAATGATTAAAATGTTATCAGATATTAAAATTACGGCGGTAGATCCGGAGTGCCTAAAGAGAACTGTCTCTTTCGGTATAACTTGTCACATCGGGTTTTCATTACATGTTTCTTAATTCTAGATAGAGCAATAGTTAAAGAGCTGTTTTGATAGATATAAAGGATAGTAGAAGAGAAGGCAGCAGTGCAGAAAACTAAAGATGAAACAGCACTACTACAGCTCGGGGCCCTATGCACGTAATGAATCCCATGAGGTCAATTACGCGCTACAAATAATTTTTAGCTTTTGCGTTACAGGCAATGGCGGTAAAAATTCCAGAGCAAATTGTTGTAACAAGTCCAAAGCTAGTTTCTGCGTTACAGATAATAGCGGTGAAAGTACAAAAATAAATTGTCGTATACAGTTCAAATCGCGTATCTGTGCTCTGTCATTATTAAATTCCTTAGATTTTCTTATAGATAAAAATTGCTCGTAATCAACGTTCTCGTCACTGAATTTGAAAACACGTTCAGGTTTGTATGAGAATCTGTTTGTCTGTGACTGTTCTGAATCTAACTCACGTACTCTCTGTAGATTACCTAAATTATACGCGCTGCGTGAATCTGAAAAATGTTCGTAAAATGGCGTCTGCTGTGATGTGTTATTAACTGAAATATTTTTCATCTCTGTTACTTCTTTCTGTAAACTTGACAATTTTCTACGTAATGTATTATTAGATGAATCGATCTCATTGATTGAATGCTGTAAATTTTGGAATTCAGGTGTTTGGTTAAACGAAACCGGTGAAGTATCGTCTGATTTGCTGTCATTATTATTTTCAATAACGTCAATACGACTGGCCAATTCATCACATTTTTCAGTCAGTATTTTTACATGATCATCGGTTTTAGTGTCAGAGGCATTAATCTGTTTTTGCAATTTACGTGTGGTTTCGATCAATTTTTTAACGTCAGCTTTGATGGCATCGGAATCCTGTGTTAGTTCTAATTGTTCGAGTCTGTCTGTCACTGTTTGAATATCTGCTGTGTGTGTATCTGTTTTCGATTTAAGATCGGAAATTTCGTCACGTATTTCGGTGTTCGACTGTTTGTTGGTATTAATTTCATCGGATACTGTAGCAATATTGTTGTCTACGTATGTTTTTGCCTTCGCAAACATTTTACGTTTATCTTCTTGTCTCTGTGCTGTGATTGTTTCCATTACTTGACGTTTTACTTTATTTTTATCCTGTATAAATTTGCGGAAACGCGTATCACTGTTTTGTATGTGGTGATTAAAGCGCTCGTGAATTTGAGTGTTCTGTTGTTCGAATTTCGCGTCTATCTTTGCGTCCATTGTGCGCGAAAGTTCTGCTGTCATTAATTTAAACTCGTCGCGTAGTTGCGTAGCTTTTTCAGAGCATTGTTTACCGACTGAACTAATTTCGTCTCTGAGTGATTCTGTTGCAGCTGTTTGCATATCCCTTAATTCTTGAGCAACAGACCTAATTTCTTCGCTACTTTTCCTTGAACAAGCCTCAATTTCCTCGCGTAATTGTTCCTTAGTATCATGACACTGCGTGGCAACGGCTCTAATCTGTTCACTAAGCTGTCTGGAATTGTTGTCTAATTTTTTATTTAACTGTTGTTTGAGATTTTCGTTATTTTCATTAAGCTGTTGTTTGAAATCTTCACTAAATAGTTTGAGATTGTCGTCTTGTCTTTCATTCTGTTGTTTGAAATCTTCCCTAAGTTGTTTGTTATCTTCACTAATTTCATTAAGTTTTTTGTTCTGTTCACTAAATTGTTGTTGTAGCAATCTTGCTATAATTTGTTCCAAGTCAATATTACCGGCTCTATTCTCTGTGCTGTTTGATGACGTACTTGCAATTGTCACGTTTTGTGTAACTATTTGGTTATTCTGTGATTCTTGAAAATGTTTCCCAATCGGATGTGGACTCTTAGTCACTATCTCGGAATTAAATAAATCTGTCGTATTCTGATTACTCTGTTCGGTTTCATTAGACAAATTTGTCTGTTTATTACGTGAATTTTGCAATCCGGTTGTGTTAAGCTGGGCATCGCTCATTGCCCCGCGTCATCAATTGTCGTCAAATTAACAGACGACGCAACTAAATTCGTCTGTTCATCACTAAAATCAAAATTAACATTAGTGGTCGGTACGTACTGATTGTCAGTAGACGGAGGATTGTCATCATTACATTGCGTGTCACAATTACTATCAGTGAAGTTATTTAAATCGGTTATTTCACTCATTATACCTCGCGATGCACTATTAATAGTCTTTCGCGGCATTTTTACACTAGTCACAATTATTCACAAATGAGACAAAGACAATGCAAAATCCAACAAATACAAATACAACAAAGAGCAACGAATTGCCGATGATCTGTAGAAGAAAGTGACAAAATTAGTAAAAGCGTTGCGCAAAAATGCTAATTATATTAAGTAAATAAGAGCAGATATCTGACTACTTTTCAGAAGATTCTCAAAGAAATACGATCCTGGTCCGGATGTCGCCAAGTGTAACCTCCCCACAGAATTT
The DNA here is from genome assembly GCF_021461395.2 of Schistocerca americana. Classification (NCBI taxonomy): domain Eukaryota; kingdom Metazoa; phylum Arthropoda; class Insecta; order Orthoptera; family Acrididae; genus Schistocerca; species Schistocerca americana. Next base: position 43,319,896 of record NC_060120.1, read on the forward strand.
TGAAAAGCCAATAATTAAATGTTAATGGGAATAGAGCCAAGTGTAACCTTCCCACAAAAATGAAAGAAAATAATTAATTAAATGTTAATGGTCATCGTGCTAAGTGTAACCTCCCCGTAATTATTTTTAAAAGATATGAACTGAATGAAAATGGAAATATAGCCAAATGTTAGCTTCCCACAGTAATAAAAGTCAATGATAATAAAAATGTGCAAAAATGTTAAGTCCCCACAAAATTAACGCTAAGATCAACCTGATAAATTTTATAAAGGCAGCTGCGCTGACCTTAGGCCCTGTGCAATAATTAATCTGATATATTGATTCTGGGAGGAAAAGCATAGGAAATATTGTTTCATTGGAATGATTCTTTTCTTAAAAAAGGTTGCTTGAAAACAAAATTATTATTGGGGCATTTCTTGAACAAATTAATTACAATTAACATACATTACACTATTAGATGTGCGCAATGCTGCTTCATTACCTTATTTAACAATATACCTCGTCCCGAACCTTGACCAGAGACCCATGTCGACGCCCGCCGACTCCTCACACACAACTCCGACTGAGTACAGCTCGCAACTTCATACTAGCACTGACTGAGTGCAACTAGCAACTGTGTCATCTCGCACGCGCTACTGCTCTCGAACTGTGACCAGAGACCCATGTCGACGCCCGCCGACTCCTCACACACAACTCCTAGCACTGAACTACATGCTCTCGCGACTCGCTACGTACAACTACTGCACTCACGCGCGGTCAAGCGCAGACTAGCAACGATAAATAACTCTCTGGTCAGAGATTCTGTCATGCCTCGCCATCGCTGCTACTGAATACATACGTGTTTCAATCCTTGAGTCGAATGGGGGAGCTGAGTGTTTGTTTCCATAAATGGTCATGTGATAAGACAAATGTTATAGAGAGTACCGTTGCAAATGCAATGATTCTTAAGAGTACTCTAAGCATTTGCTGTGCGGACTTGTAAGCAGTTAATTGGGCAAATTCCCTCAGGTGAAAAATACAAACAAAATTCTAGTAATCTGGAAGATTCTTAAGGGTGCTTCACTTTGGGTATTAACGAACATTGTTCTGTCATGTGCTTCCAGAACATGTACACTGAGGTGACAAAAGTCATGGGATACCTCCTAATATCGCGTCAGACCTCCTTTTTCCCCGCACAGTGCACCAACACGACGTGGCAAGGACGCAATAAGTCTTGGAAGGCCCCTTCAGAAATCCGGACCTATGCTGCCTCTATAGCCGTCCATAGTTGCGAAAGTGTTTCAGGAGCAGGATTTTGTAAACAAACTGACCTCTCGATTACGTCCCATAAATTTTCGATGGGATTTATGTCGGGTGGATGGCCAAATCATTCTCTCGGACTGTCCAGAATTTTCTACAAACCAGTTGCGAACATTTGGGGCCCAGAGACACGGCGCATTGTTACCATAAAAACTGTATCGTTGAATGGCCGCAAAAGTTCTCAAAGTAGCCGATCATAACCATTGCCAGTCAATGATCGGTTCAGTTGGATTAGAGGTCTCAGTCCATTCCATGTATGCCCAGCTCACACCATTACTACATCTACATTTATTCTCCGCAAGCCACCCAACGGTGTGTGGCGGAGGGCACTTTACGTGCCACGGTCATTACCTCCCTTTTCTGTTCCAGTCGCGTATGGTTCGCGGGAAGAACGACTGTCTGAAAGCCTCCGTACGCGCTCGAATCTCTCTAATTTTACATTCGTGATCTCCTCGGGAGATATAAGTAGGGGGAAGCAATATATTCGATACCTCATCCAGAAACGCACCCTCTCGAAACCTGGACAGAAAGCTACATCGCGATGCAGAGCGCCTCTCTTGCAGAGAATGCCACTTGAGATTGCTAAACATCTCCGTAACGCTATCACCGTTAATAAATAACCCTGTGACGAAACGCGCCGCTCTTCTTTGGATCTTCTCTATCTCCTCCGTCAACCCGATCTGGTACGGATCCCACACTGATGAGCAATACTCAAGTACAGGTCGAACGAGTGTTTTGTAAGCCACCTCCTTTGTTGATGGACTACATTTTCTAAGGACTCTCTCAATGAATCTCACTTCAAATCGTTCCGCACGCATACTCCCAGACATTTTACAGAAGTAATTGCTACCAGTGTTTGTTCCGCTATCATATAATCATACAATAAAGGATCCTTCTTTCTATGTATTCGCAATACATTACATTTGTCTATGTTAAGGGTCAGTTGCCACTCCCTGCACCAAGTGCCTATCCGCTGCAGATCTTCCTGCATTTCCCTACAATTTTCTAATGCTGCAACTTCTCTGTATACTTCAGCATCATCCGCGAAAAGCCGCATGGAACTTCCGACACTATCTACTAGGTCATTTATATATATTGTGAAAACCAATGGTCCCATAAAACTTCCCTGTGGCACGCCAGAGGTTACTTTAACGTCTGTAGACGTCTCTCCATTGATAACAACATGCTGTGTTCTGTTTGCTAAAAACTCTTCAATCCAGCCACACAGCTGGTCTGATATTCCGTAGGCTCTTACTTTGTTTATCAGGCGACAATGCGGAACTGTATCGAACGCCTTCCGGATGTCAAGGAAAATAGCATCTACCTGGGAGCCTGGGGTCTCATGAACAAATAAAGCGAGTTGAGTCTCACACGATCGCTGTTTCCGGAATCCATGTTGATTCCTACAGAGTAGATTCTGGGTTTCCAAAAACGACATGATACGCGAGCAAAAAACATGTTCTAAAATTCTACAACAGATCGACGTCAGAGATATAGGTCTATAGTTTTGCGCATCTGCTCGACGACCCTTCTTGAAGACTGGGACTACCTGTGCTCTTTTCCAATCATTTGGAACCTTCCGTTCCTCTAGAGACTTGCGGTACACGACTGTTAGAAGGGGGGCAAGTTCTTTCGCGTACTCTGTGTAGAATCGAATTGGTATCCCGTCAGGTCCAGTGGACTTTCCTCTGTTGAGTGATTCCATGGAGCCACAACTTGGGTCCATGGATTCGTGGGGTCTGCTCCACATTAAAACCTTACCATGAGCTCTTACTAACTGCAGGTAGCGACTATTGGGAGGCGTGGCAGATGAATGTTGTTTCAGGAGGCACTCCCCCAGTTCGCCACTTGCCGGTTCCTCCGGGAAGAGGAGGTGGTTGCAACCTGTGTACCCGGTGGGTGCAGTAAAAGAAGAGTGACTTTAAAGCATTTATTTCCACCAATACATCTCTCCTTTAGCGATGCTACGGCGGTCCTTTGCCGCTGGTTGTCCGTGTGTACCGCGAGCGCCCGGCAGCTACTCGGGAAGTGAATGCTGCGTCTCCACCCTCCACACGCGAAGAAGGTGGCGCGTGCGTATGTGGCCTACACATGCCCCGCCTTTACTGTTATTCATCTCTGCTCTCTGAACCGCGATGACAGTTTTCGCGTGTGGTCGAGAATCGCGACGACTCTGACCTGCTTCGCACGCAGGCCTCATGTCTCCGTTGAAGTGTCAGGAACGCTGGTGTCCTCGCCCAAGTCGACACGGGAGACCCCACTCCTTCCCGTCTGCCATGGTAGCTGTTGGCACAGCCGAACTCGTGACTGGTGCTTAAGGAGAGGACAACATATCTCCGACGGCTGTTGACGGTGTTGATTACGAGCAGGAAATCTACAGCAGACTTGTTGTTGTTGTGGTCTTCAGTCCAGAGACTGGTTTGATGCAGCTCTCGATGCTACTCTATCCTGTGCAAGCTACATCATCTCCCAGTACCTACTGCAGCCTACATCCTTCTGAATCACAGCAGACTTATACCCCCCGTGTCAGAGAGTTGAGTACGCGCGTCCTGTATGACATCAATCCTTCTGACCAACTACCTTCTGACCTCAAATGCTGGAGTATTTATAGAGTGAAATATCGGCTGGTGTTGACCCAAAGTCACTTGTAATGACCGCATAGGTTTTCCTAACACGAATGTATCAGCGACTCATATCGCGCCCTATTTGCTCAACACATTTGTTATACCAAAAGATTGATCCGTAACAATATTCAGTACGCCTTCTTGCGTTATCGACGCGGTTTCTTACTTCACATAACAAAGTGACGTGATACTTCTGATTCGTATCGCTTTACTAAGCTCCTGCTGATGCTAGCTACCCAGTTCGCGCAAAGCGCTGATGTTCTGCTTTCCGCCTGGCCTTCTAACGTGATGAAACGCTTCCGTTTCGTTTCGCACTTGTTGACACTCCTGCAAGGAACGAGGTCTCGCAGTTACGAAATTCTGCATCCAGCTGCGTGATACAAGATTGGCACGTGACATAACTGAAGTGAGGACTTATGTGATCAGACCACGGTGTTTTCAGTCGATCCGATATGATCACGAGTCCAGGAGAAGTGCTGCAGGCAAAGGCACTCGCTTGGTCGTCTGTTGCCATAGCCCATTAACGCGAAATTTCGCCGCTCTGCCCTAACGGATACGCTCGTCTTACCCGCCACATTTATTTCTAAGGTTATTTCTCGCAATGTTGCTTGTCTGTTAGCACTGACAGCTCTACGCAAACATCGCTGCTCTCGGCCGGTAAGTGAAGACCATCGACCACTGTGTTGTCCGTGCTGAGAGGTAATGCATTAAACGTGTTATTCTCGGCACGTCTTAACACTGTGAATCTCGGGATATTGAATCTCTGACGATCTCCGAAATGGAATGTCCCTTGCGAACTCCATCTACCAGTCCGCGTTCAAAGTCTGTTAATTGCACCATTTCACACGAACCACCTGAATACAAATGACAGCTCGGCCAATGGAATGCTGTTTTGTACCTTGTGTACGCCATATTACCGCCATCTGTAAATGTGCATATCACTATCCCATGAATTCTCTCACCTCAGTACATTCAGTGTCATGTTTTCATCAATGTAATGTTCTGCTAAGATAGTATTTAAGAAACAGTTTATCAGCTGACACAGCTTTTTCAGGTGTCCAGGACTTTCATGGAGAAATGATAGGTTTACCTTCCGAAAAGTTTCAAACTTCAGGAAGAAAAGAATTTAGAGACTGCACGCGTTTTTACCATTGTGTTTCCAGCATTTAAAAGAAGAAAGTACTAACCTTAAACAAATCATGTTTAATGATTTATGTTCGTTCCTTCTACAATACCAAACCATCGAACTACTTTTTTGGTATCGTAGAGTTAAATTTATTAACAGGCGAAGCAGTTCTCGACAGTATTTTATCCAAATCTACATCCATACTCCGCAAGCCACCTGACGGTGTGTGACGGAGGGTACCTTGAGTACCACTATCGGTTCTCCCTTCTATTCCAGTATGTATTGTTCGTGGAAAGAAAGATTGTCGATATGCTTCTGTTTGGCCTCTAATCTCTCTGATTTTATCCTCACGGTCTCTTCGCGAGATATACGTAGGAGGGAGCAATATACTGCTTGACTCCTCGGTGAAGGTATGTTCTCGAAACTTCAACAAAAGCCCGTTCCGAGCTACTGAGCGTCTCTCTTGCAGAGTCCTCCACTGGAGTTTATCTAACATCTCCGCAACGCTTTCGCGATTACCAAATGATCCTGTAACGAAGCGCGCTGCTCTCCGTTGGATCATCTCTATCTCTTCCATCAACCATATTTGGTACGGATCCCACACTGCTGAGCAGTATTCTAGCAGTGGGCGAACAAGCGTACTGTAGCCTACTTCCTTTGTTTTCGGATTGCATTTTCTTAGGATTCTTCCAATGAATCTCAGTCTGGCACCTGCTTTACCGACGATTAACTTTATATGGTCATTCCATTTTAAATCACTCCAAATGCTTACTCCCAGATAATTTATGGAATTAACTGCTTCCAGTTGCTGACCTGTTACATTGTAACTAAATGATAAGGGATCTTTCTTTCTATGTATTCGCAGCACATTACACGTGTCTACATTGAGATTCAATTGCTATTCCCTGCACCATGCGTCAATTCGTTGAAGATCCTCCTGCATTTCAGTACAATTTTCCATCGTGACAACCTCTCAATATACTACAGCATCATCCGCAAAAAGCCTCAGTGTATTTTGTTCCTTTAGTAATGGAATTTTTTTGTTATCAGCTGATAGGGATTGCTTCAGATGGGGCTGCAAATCTACAGCGAATTTAAAACTGTTGTAATAATTCATTGCTTGAATCATAGAGTGGGGTTTTCAGTTTATGATGTAACAGGTGCAATGTCTGTTCCACTACATTTTTAGTAATTGACGGACTATCAACATACACACTTTCCTACCAGCCCAATAAACCAAACAAAAATTGACCGAAATCACTATGGAATTGGGATTTGAAGTTTAAAAATGGTAAGATGTTTGATATGCGGTGGGAAGCATCCTCATGCAGAACCGTGACAGCCGTAATACCAAATTACAGTTCTCTTATCCACTATTACACTAACCCAGAAAATCATCCCCCAATGTCTCCACGAAGCAGAGCATCGAGTCTTGGATTCCTCCAAAAATTGAATTCGTGGAAATTAGTCGTGGAATTAGTGCTATTTAGGGATATTCTTGGAACAATAGAATCGTTTTCCTTGTACTGCAGTCTAGAAAACCAGATACTGTAAATGCTATTTTCAAAATAATATTATATGCTGGTGTATTAACTGCAATGAAAGACAGGCCTGGGGTACATTTTCAAACTGCTCAGGCCGAATATTCAGCTATAAAAACAATCAAGGGTCATGTTATATTCGATCCTTCAGACAGAATGACTGAATCGTTCTCAAATTCCAAGCAGTAACTTCTTCACGGATTAGTGGACAATGAAATTGAAATATTCGTCACTGGTAGAGCTAATTTATTCCTGAAAGAGTGTGAAGCTTTAAATAAAATAAATGTCCAAAGGAATAAAACACGGTCATTGTGTTTGGTGATGATAAAATCGAGTCCTTGTGTGAAACCATGAAATTGGTGTCTTCGTACAGTGACAGCCTATTGTTGCAAACACCATGTGGAATTTCGCCGGTTCAAGCAAGTGAAAATGGAAGATGTTTTTGGTGAAAATTTACGGGAACTGATGCAAAGGATACAAATAATATCAGTATATTCCGCTTTGGGTAAAGAGAGGTTCCGTATAATGAATAATATTCTCACTAAGCTTCAGTATCGAATGCAAACAAAAACACTGGTTTCTATTATGTTTGTGATTACTAATGGATCGTGTTTAAATGATTTACTGCTTAACAGCTTGCAGCGAAGTGGATAAGAGCTGGACATCATTCCGCAAAAGAAGCCCCACGTAGGAGGGCGTTTACAGAATTTTCGTCACATAAAAGCAAAATATTTACGTAAATTTAATAAATGGATTGTTCTTAATATTTACATCTTTTAGAACAGTTACTTCTTCATTGATCCTGTGTATCGGTCTCCATACTACTACTACTACAACTACTAGAACTATTGCCACTACTATATTTTATGTATAGAACGGGCCAATACTGCTGCTACTACTACTGATATTACTACTGTTACCGTTATGAATGTAACATACGTACTGATTCTTAAGTTTTCCTCAGTCGTCAAGAAGTCTGATTCGAACAATGGGTATGAATCCTTTACTGAATCGTGTCCTTACAGTGAAACAGTGCGTGTAATGACAACATATTGGTGTGCATAGTCGCTGTCTCCACAGAATAATTAAACTGGAAATGACTGGACAAACGCAATTTCCCAGAGCGAGCTAGAGTGTAACATGTATATTTCGGAATTTGTGTGCATACGCGGGAAATGAGCTTTGCGTATAACATCAGTGTTTGTCTCACAACGTGGCTTATCAAACGGAGCGGCGTACACATGTTCCCGAAGCAAAATGAAACTCTATAGCCACACCGCAGATAAAACAGTCCCATTTAGCTACGTATCCTGGACTGTATGTGAAATACGTTGTTAAATTATTTGGGAGACCCTTACACCAGTATGTGTGAAAAACTTCGTTTTTTAGGAACTTTATCACTGCATGGCCTACCACTCATGATGTGGTCTGCAGCGTTTCAGTATTAACCTAGAATAATTTTTTACTCTGTTCCACAATTACGTAGCACCAGCGGCTTACTTTGTAAACACTCCACTTACATTAGTTTTCATAGCGTCTTTTTGTAGATGTCAGAATAATATTTGTAAGAAAAATAACAGCCTACATAATCTGTGATTAATTTATTCAGTTGCTTTATCATTTTTGTCTTTCCCTTATTTTAGAGCATTTCCCACAAACGCTGAGGTCTTTTACATAACCTTTCGCACGTCTCTAATATCGTCTACTGTAACCGTTCGTTACATATCTGGGTCTTCGAAATTAAAATTTACTCGAACTGACTTTGAACAGTTCCCATATTTCATATAAAATCATGAGTTCCCGTTTTAAAGTAGAGAAAACTAAATAAAAAATTATTAAGGCCCAATGGAATAGAGTATTTTACGCAAAGTAGCGAGGGGCTTTATTCAAAGAGTTTCCAACGAACGTCTCTTTTGTTTCGTAACTACTATATAAACCCAACGCACATATTGTTAGCGTCTTTAGCGTCTGGGAGTCTTTAGCGCTTCACAGTCTTTACATCTGGTTGTCTTTGTGTTCGAGATTTTAGTGTTCGAGCTTTCAGCGTTTGAGTCCTGAGTATTCGCGTCTCTTAAGTTCATGCGCCACCGTGTGGAGTAGTTAACTTCTTTGCAAGCCGGATAAGTGAAAGAAAACTTCTGTTCTTTTAATTTATTGTCAAAAGTACGAAAATTGATAGAACTGATATAACGTTAACATCGAGTGAACATCTCACTCGATAAAAGGTCGATATCATGAATTCCCATTTAAGTACCTCAGTTATTGTCGAAGCTACTGTTCAAACATCTAGTCTAAAATAGACTTTCGATTATAGACCTTGTTTGGACATTTATTATCGGACTACAGTGTTACCATTCATAATAGTGAATTATATCAATGAAATTGTGTCAATGAAAACCATGTTAAGGAAAACCATGTTAAGGAAAAACTATAGTGTTCTGCGATTTCGAATAGAGTATCACGAGGAGTGAACCGTATATTGGATTATCTCTGGACAATAATAATAGTTTAATCCACATTAATATTAAAGGGAATAATTTTGAACAGACAAAACATCGTACTGTGTTAAATGAACCCTGTGACTTTTGAAGGAATTAATTCGTTGTACATGTGCTACGCTAATAACCAAAGATATCATTTCATTTTAAAATGCGAATTGGCCACCTACAAACTGTTAATGAGCATCTTTGGTGGCAACCACTAAACATCGCAACCAAACGACTGTAATAATTAGAATGTAAACAGAGATTTCTGTAACTCTGAAAATAGACTCATATTAGTGAAAAGAGGGGGCATTATTAACAAATATTGACTGCAGTAACAGATAATGTTGCGTCGCTTCCCTTTCACATATCTCGACAAGGTGAAAATTGCCAGCTGGGCATAGAAAAAGGACACTACACTTCCGCTGATCGTGGGAGTGCCACTAGGAAGCAATAGGAGACGTCATACTACCCACTTTCCATCAGATAGTGGCGCATCATCCATCTATTCATTTAACAATGTAACCTGCCAACAACCACACCATTTTCCTTAGCATCATAATCAAGTCTTCCACATCACACTTCTACTAGTTCGTTTGTTTCGTCTTCTGTCTCTACTTCTGCTAGAGCTTGGTGAGCAACACTTATTTGTTGCCTATTTTTGCATAGGCCATCCATCAGAGACATTTCAACACAGGTTAATATATATGTATAAAGCAGAGTGAATTCGTCTTTATACACTCCTGGAAATTGAAATAAGAACACCGTGAATTCATTGTCCCAGGAAGGGGAAACTTTATTGACACATTCCTGGGGTCAGATACATCACACGATCACACTGACAGAACCACAGGCACATAGACACAGGCAACAGAGCATGCACAATGTCGGCACTAGTACAGTGTACATCCACCTTTCGCAGCAATGCAGGCTGCTATTCTCCCATGGAGACGATTGTAGAGATGCTGGATGTAGTCCTGTGGAACGGCTTGCCATGCCATTTCCACCTGGCGCCTCAGTTGGACCAGCGTTCGTGCTGGACGTGCAGACCGCGTGAGACGACGCTTCATCCAGTCCCAAACATGCTCAATCGGGGACAGATCCGGAGATCTTTCTGGCCAGGGTAGTTGACTTACACCTTCTAGAGCACGTTGGGTGGCACGGGATACATGCGGACGTGCATTGTCCTGTTGGAACAGCAAGTTCCCTTGCCGGTCTAGGAATGGTAGAACGATGGGTTCGATGACGGTTTGGATGTACCGTGCACTATTCAGTGTCCCCTGACCCTTAACATAGACAAATGTAATGTATTGCGAATACATAGAAACAAGGATCCTTTATTGTATGATTATATGATAGCGGAACAAACACTGGTAGCAGTTACTTCTGTAAAATATCTGGGAGTATGCGTACGGAACGATTTGAAGTGGAATGATCATATAAAACTAATTGTTGGTAAGGCGGGTACCAGGTTGAGATTCATTGGGAGAGTGCTTAGAAAATGTAGTCCATCAACAAAGGAGGTGGCTTACAAAACACTCGTTCGACCTATACTTGAGTATTGTTCATCAGTGTGGGATCCGTACCAGGTCGGGTTGACGGAGGAGATAGAGAAGATCCAAAGAGGAGCGGCGCGTTTCGTCACTGGGTTATTTGGTAACCGTGATAGCGTTACGGAGATGTTTAATAAACTCAAGTGGCAGACTCTGCAAGAGAGGCGCTCTGCATCGCGGTGTAGCTTGCTCGCCAGGTTTCGAGGGGGTGCGTTTCTGGATGAGGTATCGAATATATTGCTTCCCCCTACTTATACTTCCCGAGGAGATCGCGAATGTAAAATTAGAGAGATTAGAGCGCGCACGGAGGCTTTCAGACAGTCGTTCTTCCCGCGAACCATACGCGACTGGAACAGGAAAGGGAGGTAATGACAGTGGCACGTAAAGTGCCCTCCGCCACACACCGTTGGGTGGCTTGCGGAGTATCAATGTAGATGTAGATGTAGACGATCACCAGTGGTGTACGGCCAGTGTAGGAGATCGCTCCCCACACCATGATGCCGGGTGTTGGCCCTGTGTGCCTCGGTCGTATGCAGTCCTGATTGTGGCGCTCACCTGCACGGCGCCAAACACGCATACGACCATTATTGGCACCAAGGCAGAAGCAACTCTCATCGCTGAAGACGACACGTCTCCATTCGTCCCTCCATTCACGCCTGCCGCGACACCACTGGAGGCGGGCTGCACGATGTTGGGGCGTGAGCGGAAGACGGCCTAACGGTGTGCGGGACCGTAGCCCAGCTTCATGGAGACGGTTGCGAATGGTCCTCGCCTATACCCCAGGAGCAACAGTGTCCCTAATTTGCTGGGAAGTGGCGGTGCGGTCCCCTACGGCACTGCGTAGGATCCTACGGTCTTGGCGTGCATCCGTGCGTCGCTGCGATCCGGTCCCAGGTCGACGGGCACGTGCACCTTCCGCCGACCACTGGCGACAACATCGATGTACTGTGGAGACCTCACGCCCCACGTGTTGAGCAATTCGGCGGTACGTCCACCCGGCCTCCCGCATGCCCACTATACGCCCTCGCTCAAAGTCCGTCAACTGCACATACGGTTCACGTCCACGCTGTCGCGGCATGCTACCAGTGTTAAAGACTGCGATGGAGCTCCGTATACCACGGCAAACTGGCTGACACTGACGGCGGCGGTGCACAAATGCTGCGCAGCTAGCGCCATTCGACGGCCAACACCGCGGTTCCTGGTGTGTCCGCTGTGCCGTGCGTGTGATCATTGCTTGAACAGCCCTCTCGCAGTGTCCGGAGCAAGTATGGTGGGTCTGACACACCGGTGTCAATGTGTTCTTTTTTCCATTTCCAGGAGTGTATTTTCCCAGGGTCTCCTCCAAACCCCTTGATCGATTTCAACCAAATAAAGCACAGAAACGGCAGGCCTCAATAGTATCAGCACTGTGAGGATTCTAACGTCCTTGCTCGGTAAAAAAAAAAGTATTTTTCAGCCCCCACTCCACCCAGCCCCTGCCTTATAGGCTGCGCTCTGTGACAGGCATGTTGTGGGAGTAGTATCAACACACTTTGTTGAACTGTATTACTGATGAGCTTGGCTGGGGATAGGCTGAGATGGATGGAGGAGATGGAGAGATCGACAGGGAGGGAGAAATAGACAAAGACAGTGGATGAGAAGGAGATGAATGAGAAAGGTGGAAGGTGTAAAGACTAATGGGATGGGAAGGTGTAAAAAGGGGAGGCAGAGATGGAAAGAGAGAGGGGTGGAGGGTACAGGCAGAGAGAAGGGGTGGAGGATATCAACAAAGGGAGAGCAGGAGGAGATCAAGAGAGGGAGAGAGAGAAAGAGTGGCGAGGAGGACATGGACAGGCAGGGGTGGGAGGATAAAGTGGACAGACAGATGGAGGAGGAGGAGGAAGAATGTTCAGTATATGTGTTGTAAGCATACGAGGGCTAAGACGTGGGAAAAGGCTTGTAACAAATAAACAAAACTGAAGATGGGAATTTTAATGCTTCAGGTGTTCCTTAGAGCAGAGTACACAGAACGTTCATACAGAAATGTGAACCTGTTAGAAAATTACTTAGGATGTTGTTCAGCTCTTTGGAACTCTGTTAGGTCTTTCATTGCACATCGAAATCGGCCTCTGAATGCAAATATGAAGTGTGCACCACTCGTAAACAAGCTGCACTGATGCCTAGTCCGTATTGAACACGAACAGTCCAGCGCGACACGTGCCTTACCCGCATTGTTGACTATTAAAACAAAATACCATTACTATCACAGTGCACATTATTTTGCGTATCCTCTTTACATTTTGTAGGTATCTCTTTAATCATCTGGGAATATTAACCACTGCCTCGCACAGGGTTATTATGAATTGTTCCCATGTACGTGCAAATGGTTCAAATGGCTCTGAGCACTATGGGACTTAACATCTGAGGTCATCAGTCCCCTAGAACTTAGAACTATTTAAATTTAACCTAACCTAAGGACATCACACACATCCATGCCCGAGGCAGGATTCGAACCTGCGACCGTAGCGGTGGCGCGGTTCCAGACGGAAGCGCCTAGAACCGCTCGGCCACACCGGCCGGCCCAGTACGCGCAAATGATTATCATCTACTGATATGAGTATGACATTCCTCTTAAATCATTTGAATAATTTTGTTCGAATGCTAATTCTTATTGTAATAAAACGCTACTTTTCATTATTGCGTCTGTAATATCACATTATTAGGGAAACATTGATAAGTTGCGGCAACTTCTATTTTTTGCGTTAATTTGTTCATTGCCAGTTATCAGTTTATGGCAGTTGTTGGAGCTCTCTGGTCGAGCATGAACAGGCTAGCTTACATAATTCAGAATATTGAGTAATAACAGTGAAATTAAGTTCTTGGAAGTTCGTTCCGTGAAAAATGGTTGCAGGACGAAAAGTATAAAGAATGATTACAAGAAGTTGACAGAAATGAGTGTATGTGCAAGTGCTGCAAGTGCTGAATATGCAGTACCTCGTTTACTGTTAAATATGACGGCCTGAAAGCAGTGAATAAACGTTTACAATAAGAAAAACACAAAGCGAATGTAAACACACAAATGAAAAATCAATCTATTCTTAAATTCTTGCGGAAACAGTTTTCTGCAGAAGACGACAAAATCACTGCAACGAAATTAACTTCGACTTACCACTGTGTGAAACTCTACCACTCTCAAGATTTTGGTAATAAGTGATATCAACGTGTGTTCAGAGACTCCCCTGTAGCAACGAAGTAAGATGCGGAGAATTAAAATTGCGGCGTTAGAAAATAACGCCCTTCTGCCTTAAGCTAAAGAGAAGCTACTAAAGGAATTACAGTAAAATGTTCCATTTTTATGATCAACAGACGCTTCAAATAAGGGCAATAAGAAACATTACCCGACAGTTGTAACGAACGAACCAAAGATCAGTGGGAATGTAAGGAATTTCTTGATTTCTATGAAGATGTAAAGGAATGTGTGGAAGCCTTTTCAAATAAACTAAAATTTATTTTATTGTAAAATCGTTTAACACTAAATAATTTTATTTCTTATTCAGCCGACAATGCTTCACTTAATTTCGATAAACATAATTCTGTCTTTAGCAGATTACAAGAATAAAACTCAATCACAGTCAGCTGTTTTTGCCATGTGTTACGAGTTTGCTCAGTATGGCTAGAGTGATATTTTGTGACACACTGTTGTGCATTGGTTGTCTTTGCAGTCAGCTGTGGAGCATGAAGATTTGTTGACAGCTAAAGATTTATTGTGCATCAGGGGGGAGAACCACCCTTCGAATACGGCATATCCATCTAACGCGCCATTGACATTTAAACGCCATTCGACGGTTTAGCAATACAACAGTAATAGGAAAGGTAAGACTAGTATCGTCGAATCAAGCGAATGTGAATGATGTATTCCTTCGAAGAACAAGTCGATATGCTTCTCATTTACGGAGAATGCCAAGGAAATTCATTGAGAGCTAGAGTCTTATATGGTGAAAGATATCCTCAATGTAGTCACCCAACACGTCGTACATTTAAATATGTGTATGATAAATTGAGAACAACTTGATCTTTAACACGTCGGAATCATGTCCGGCAAAGGGAAGTTACTAACGAGTAAATAGAAATTGGTACTCTTGCCACTGTGGTTAGAGATCCTTGTGTTAGTTCGCCTTAAATCGCAAGGGAATCTAGCACGAGCCAGAGTAGTGTTGTTCGTGTTCTGCATCGCCATAAATATCAATCTTACCATATCAGTCTCCACCAAGAATTAACTGGTACGGATTGCATGCGTCGCATTGAATTCTGCCTATGAGCTCAACTTCAGATTCTGAGGGATGACACATTTATTAATTTGATTTTATTTACTAACCAGGCTACATTCACGAACCGTGGAAATGTTCATTTGCATTACATACATTATTGGGCAACTGAAAATCCATGTTGACTGCGGAAAGTTGCACACCAAAAGCCGGCTCGGAGGCTTCTGGAGAACAGAATCATAGGCCCCTATTTCACCAAAGGAAATCTTTATGGTAGGAAGTACACCACATTCCTACAAGAAACCTTAGGTCTGTTATTGGAAGAAATACCTTTAGGAATTAGGAACAGAATGTGGTATCAATACGATGAGTGTCCGGCACATTTTTCGCTGATGGCTAGAAATGAGTTGCAGAGACAATTCCCAAATCGTTGGATTGGACGCTGAGGTGACGTGTCGTGGCCGGCTGGTGCGCCAGACTTGACGCCTCTGGATTTTTTCTTGTGGGGAGTCGTAAAAGACATTGTTTATAAAGATGTTTCAACTAAACCTGAAGATATGCGAGACAGAATTGTCAGAGCATGTGCTTCGATAAGTGCCCCAGTGATAAGGTATACTACTCAGTCCATGATAAGAAGATTGCAGCACTGCATTGATACCAATGGTCATCACTTCGAATACCTTCTTAAATGGACGTTCGTGCCACCTTTTGACCTTCGTTGACCTTCAAAGACCTTACTGTTACACATCATTGGATTTGTCTCGATAGCCACTATAAGATAGTAATTACCAAACTATAGCATCCCATTTAAAAAAACAAAGTTGATCTTGATATCTCTGACGTGACCCCACAAAGCAACAAAAAATCGACGTCATATTGTGACCCCTACTGTCCCATGCAACGTATGTCCCACAAACGTTTCATCTACTGTTGTAAGTAGGCTGTTTAGATTTTTATGTTGGTAACGCCACGTAGCGCTCTGTATGAAAATCACTGACTGTGCTGTGTGCAGTCTGTGGCTGGTTTGCATTGTTGGAATATTCGCTATTGTAGTGTTGGTCAGTTGGAAGTGAACAGCGCGTAGCGTACGCAGTTGGAGGTGAGCCGCCAGCAGTGGTGGATGTGTGGAGAGAGATGGCAGAATTTTGAGAGCGGACGATCTGGACGTGTGTCAATCAGAAAGAGTAGATTTGTAATATTGGATATCATGAACTGATATATATATGATGACTTTTGAACATTGTTAAGGAAATACATTGTTTGTTCTCTATCAAAATCTTTCATTTGCTAACTATGCCTATCAGTAGTTAGTGCCTTCAGTAGTTGGAATCTTTTATTCAGCTGGCAGGTTTGGCGCACGCTGTATTGCCGTACTTTGAGTAACGAAGATTTTGGTGAGGTAAGTGATTCATGAAAGGTATAGGTTATTGTTAGTCAGGTCTATTGTTTTGTAGGGATTATTGAAAGTCAGATTGCGTTGCGCTAAAAATATTGTGTGTGAGTTTAGTGTTGATCAGAATAAGTAAAGAGAGAAATGTCTGAGTACGTTCAGTTCTGCTCAGCAGAGGTTTTCCAGCACTGTTATTTATATAATTTTCCAAAGGGGATGTTTCACTGTCATGCTTTCGGAGTTATTGTAGGTGGCAATAGCTAGTCACTCACCCTGTATATGTACCTTGATTGTTTGAAAGAATTCACTGCAAAGACGAGTGCAGCATTTCATTCACGTGTGAGGGCGACAAGTGGAGCACTTCGTTTAACAGGTGCGTGTATACTGTATACCGTAGATATAACGTGCCGAAGTAGTATTGTACTTCTCAGTAATCCAGGCCACGGGTGGAATTCGAGCGATTTCAGGTAGGGTCTTAACAGAAGAGTTAATTTGGCAGATATGGTTATGCGAACTAGGGCCATGTTTCATTGTACTATCAGTCGCGGTGTGCGGACATTTGCCACGCCGGACATTTGCCACGATTTTACCTGCTCCGAAGGGTTATGTCCCTTGTCCCCCCCCCCTCCTCCTCCTCCTCATCGCTGACGCGCAATAAAGGTACTTACTGAGCCTTCCGCTGGTTTACTTAACATAGGACCAGAATCTCTTTGGATTTTCCGCCACGTTTCTAGAGAGACCTTCTTTGTGAAAACTATTAAATGCATCTCGCATTGAAATCTGCACCAAATTTCGAGCCGCAGTAAAACTTCGCCAGTCTTGGAGATTTTTGCGTTCGTCTAACTTATACGTGCCTTTTTCGGTGCTCCTGCAGCAGCGTTCTGTCGCGTTTTGTGTACAATGGGGGATCAGTTCCGTCTCTTATTAATTTATTTGGTATGAATCTCTCGAGTGTTGTTGATACTATTTCTTTGAACTTAAGCCACATATGGTCTTCACTTACATAGTTTGGAAGGATTGTAGACTTTCTCTTAGAAAGACTTCAACCGAATTTTTTTCTGCTCTTATAAATAGATATATTCCGCGTTTAGTTCTGGCGAATTTCTTTGTTACAGAATTGAGCCTCGCTACGACTGTAATCCCTGTATCCGTCGTGATGCTCAGGATTATTTGTGGCTAACAGGTCAAGTGTGTTTTCGTAACCATTTACAATTTGAATGGCCTCGTGAACTAATTGTTCAAAATAACTAAAAAATCATTTAGAACAATTACGGAAGTAGTTTTCTATCTACAATAGGGTGTGAAAATATATTTTTTTCAACATGCGGAAGGTAGATTGAAATCACTGCCAACTATAATTGTATGAGTAGGGTATCTATTTGTGATGAAACTCAAGTTTTCTTTGAACTGTTCAGCAAGTGTTTCATCTGAGACCGGGAGACGGAAAAGGAGCCAGTTTTTAATTTATTCCGGTTGTCGAATATAACCTCTGTCCATACTAAGTCAGAGGAACTATCTGCTTCACTGTCGCTTGTGAGCTGAAACACACATTTCATTATTTTTCCTTAAGTTGGGTATCTTTCTTTCTGTTGTAGTGCAGATCATTACAATTACGCCTTTTCCCTCCAAAACCTAGGATGCTTTCTCTGTGGCCCTGTAAATACCAGAGCTAAACAATGTAGAACAACAACGTACGTTACAAGCTTAGCATTCTCTATTACTTCATTTCCTTATTTCTAACATTTTAAAATTGTACGTCGACTTTACCTAACATGTCAATCATAGATGTTTTTATCTCCTACTCAGTGAACGTATTTTCAGTCATGTTTTGAACATTGTCCCACTACACTTTATTAACTAATGTTTTGCAGCAAGGGATATCGGATTTTAGAGAGTAAATTAATATGGACTATGTCGTTCTTCTTTTCAAACATTCACATCCCCATTTCTTCTTTCCTTATTGTCTTTTGGGCATGCAGTTGTAGTAATTAAAGTAGGCACAAAGGTAGTGATCAAAAAGAAATGGTTAGCGTACATTCGCATTCTCTTTACATAGTTCCTTTCTTGTTGCTCCCATGCCGATGGACTTTTTCTATCGCAATCAGTAAGCGTGAAAGGAAGCTACCCTACAGACAGAGGGATCTATATTTATACTTGGCAGAACTAATTACATACTGACATAATCATCGGTATTGCGTTCGTGTCCCAAAAGTTACAAATATTTCGATTTCGGAAAAGAAGCTCTGTATTTCGCCACGATGTCGAAGAAGAAGGTCCCTTACGTACTGGTTGTATCGAGTAAGACGTGGAGACGGCGGTTTGAAAGCGGACAGAAGTAGTACGAGGGAGGGCGTCGCTTACCTGAGGGATGGCTACTTAAGCTACCTGGCGAAGGGGCAAGTGTGGCAAATGCCCGGCGTGGCAAATGTCCGGCATTCATCAGTCGCGGCTCTTATCCGTACATCAGCAATTATCCAGAAAACTGCTCGTTCGCGGACCCATTTTTTTAAAAAAATGGCTCTGAGCACTATGGGACTTAACATCTATGGTCATCAGTCCCCTAGAACTTAGAACTACTTAAACCTAACTAACCTAAGGACATCACACAACACCCAGTCATCACGAGGCAGAGAAAATCCCTGACCGCGCCGGGAATCGAATCCGGGAACCTGGGCATGGGAAGCGAGAACGCTACAGCACGACCACGAGCTGCGGACTGGCCCATTTTTATTGGAATTTCTTTGCTTATGTTTCCGAGTACTTTTAGCTGTGTCGTTTTTCGCTGTTAATTATGACACACACTGACGTGAGAAAGACCACTGAGGCAAAACGCTGACCTAGCTGTTACAGAGCTTTGCAAACTGACCTATTGGAAAGAGACGTCTTGCTAACATCATTACTGTTTGCTTAATAGTACAACAAAAAGCGGTTACCCGCGCACGGACCTTGTTTTGCCGTCTCACTGGTGAATCTTTTCACGGGGCTGAGGGTACCCGGCTGCGCCGACAGCGACCACCTGGTCAGAGGGCCGGCGGCCGACGTGAGCGACGGCACAATCCCGGTCCGGCGCGCCGACTGGCGTGCATAATCCCGGCCGCCCACGCGTCCCACGACTGTCTCGGGCGCCCGATTCTCCGACTTCCTCCACGCACAATCGGCCGACACCGGGCTGGACAAATTCGACGCTGTGGAACGTTGTACAGCTGCAGCAGTCCCGAGTGTGATGTCTTTTCCACTGTATTTCGAGTGCCTTTGGAAACACGATTGTTCTCGCAGCAGCTGGACCTACAGCTTAGCGTGAAATCCAAATCACGACTGCTATTGGCATGCTTAACATTTGCTAAGCGTGTATTTGGCTTGCGTTAAAGAGTGTCCAGGGGCCGAGAAAACGTGCAGCCGGCGAACTACGGACACGCAAAGGAAATGCTTTTAAGCCGCGTTACTGGGCCAGTTCTAAGGAGCAGTGAAAGCCGGAACACACGCCCAACACATATGTTTTTGTTGTGGTCTTCAGTCCTGAGACTGGTTTGATACAGCTCTCCATGCTACTCTAGCCTGTGCATGGTTCTTCATCTCCCAGTACCTACTGCAACCTACATCCTTCTGAATCTGCTTAGTGTATTGATCTCTTGGTCTCCCTCTACGATTTTTACACTCCACGCTGCCCTCCAATGCTAAATTTGTGATTCCTTGATGCCTCAGAACATGTTCTTAATGGTTCAAGTGGCTCTGAGCACTATGGGACTTAACATCTATGGTCATCAGTCCCCTAGAACTTAGAACTACTTAAATCTAACTAACCTAAGGACATCACACAACACCCAGTCATCACGAGGCAGAGAAAATCACTGACCCCGCCGGGAATCGGACCCAGGAACCCGGGCGCGGGAAGTGAGAACGCCACGGCACGACCACTAGCTGCGGACGAACATGTTCTACCAACCGGTCCTTTCTTCTCGTCAAGTTGTATCACAAACTCCTCTTCTCCCCAACTCTACCCCCTCATTAGTTATGTGATCTACCCATCTAATCTTCAGCATTCTTCTGTAGCACCACATTTCGAAAGCTTCCATTCTCTTCTTGTCCAAACTATTTATCGTCCACGTTTCACTTCCATACATGGCTACACTCCATACAAATACTTTCAGAAACGACTTCCTGACACTTAAATCTATACTCGATGTTAACAAATTTCTCCTCTTCAGAAACGCTTTCCTTGTCATTGCCAGTCTACATTTATATCCTCTCTACTTCGACCATCATCAGTTATTTTCCTCCCCAAATAGCAAAATTCCTTTACTACTTTAAGTGTCTCATTTCCTAATCTAATTCCCTCAGCATCACCCGATTTAATTTGACTACATTCCATTACTCTCGTTTTGCTTTTTTTGATGTTCATCTTATATCCTCCTTTCAAGATCTTGTCCATTCCGTTCAACTGCTCTTCTAAGTCCTTTGCTGTCTCTGATAGAATTACAATGTCATCGGCGAACCTCAAAGTTTTTATTTCTTCTCAATGGATTTTAATACCTACTCCGATTTTTTCTTTTGTTTCCAACAGATATATATCATCCAAACAGATTTTTGTTCTTCTTCACTTGATGTGTCTCTTTTGTTCCGAACCTACTTAAACAGCTCCTGATGAGGACAAAGCGATCGAGTAAGATACAACTTTTTATCAGCAATTACAAACCAGAACACAATTGACCGGTTATGACTTGTTTATTATCACTTCAGACAGAGGGTGAAAGATGCTACAGACAATGGTACCTGCTGGCGCGCACAGTGCAGCATTGTTAATTGTGTGTGCCACGTCCCTTACTTTAATGCTTCTAAGACGAAATAATGCCAACGGCCTTGCCGTTGTGCTAACGCCGGTTCCCGTCAGATCACCGAAGTTAAATGCTGTCGGGCTGGGCCAGCACTTGGATGCGTATCCATCTGGTCTGCCGAGCGCTGTTGGCAAGCAGGTAGCACTCAGCCTATGTGAGGCAAACGGAGAAGTTACTTGATTGAGCAATAGCGGCTCCTGTCTCGGAAACTGACATACGGCCGGGAAAGCGCTGTACTGACCCCTCCATACCACATACAGTGACGCCTATGGGCTGAGGATGACACGGCGGCCGGTCGGTACCGTTGGGCCTTCATGGAGTCTTCGGGAGGAGTTAAGACGAAATAATACGAAACGAACTACAACCTGTCCGTCGGATTGCATTTCCTCATAACAGCCTACCTTTAACGCAAAACTGCACATATTTTTACCGCATAACATTAGAAATCACTACCGGATATATAAAGTATACAACAGTTTACCTTCTAAACCGATACTGCAACATACTGCTTGCTCCAGTGGAACACCTGATATGGAATGGGGTGGGCTGGAACAGATGTGCTGATCTTTTAACGTACTCCAGTAACGATCATTCATTACGTTGATATTTGTTCCACAACTCAGTAGCAACACAGCGATTTTACGTTCACGTCTGTATATTATTATTTTATAATGCACTTTTTTAAAGCACAGGTAAGTTTTACGATTACTTTGAAACTTTCATAAACTCGTAGATAGCACGATGGCCTTTGTAAAATTTGTAGTTTTAAATGTCGATGAAATTACCCCGAACCATCTGTAGTGCTGATTTCATCTGTTGGTATACTGGCCCACAAATTAGGAGGAAATTTAGCACCTTCGCTACTATAGCTTTCAAATACACACTTTAGAAAAAAATTAAACTGATTATGATTGGGAGTAATACTATGCAACTCCACGAACGCATCCCCGAAAGTCCAAGGAGAATAACATACAGTTAATAAACTTTCCGGCTTCTGACGGAGGAGGCCCATCATGGTTTAATAAAGAAATTCTGCGGATGCTGAGGAAGCAGAGGCTGTTACACTCAAGGTATAAAAGGGGACGCACAAAAACGACAAGCGAAGGTTAGCAGAGACAGGTGCTTCTGTGAAAAGATCTATGTGCGAAGCATACAACTACTACCATCGTCACAACTTAGCAAAAGATCTGGCAGAGAGGCCGAGAAAATTCTGATCCTATGTAAAGTCGCTAAGCGCGTCTAAGGCTTCCATTCAGTCCCTTGTCGACCAGTGTGATGTGGCAGTTGAAGATAGCAAAACGAAAGCGGCAATTTTAAATTTCATGTTCAATAAATCGTTCACTAAGGAGAACTGTACAAACATACCGTCATTTGACCATCGGGCAGACTCTTGTACGGAAGACGTAAAAATAAGCATACCTAGAGCAGAAAGAGAACTGAAAGATTTGACAAGAAATAAATCACCAAGTCCGGATGGAATCTCATTTCTATTTTACAAAGAGTGTAAGTAGGCCGTTTAGGTTTTTATATTGGTACCGCCACGTAGCGCTCTGTATGAAAATCACTGGCCGTGCTGTGTGCAGTCTGTGGCTGGTTTGCATTGTTGGAATTTGCTATTGTAGTGTTGGGCAGTTGGCTGTTAACAGCGCGTAGCGTTGCGCAGTTGGAGGTGAGCCGCCAGCAGTGGTGGATGTGGGGAGGGAGATGGCGGAGTTTTGAGAGCGGATGATCTGGACGTGTGTCCATCAGAGACAGTAAATTTGTAAGACTGGATGACATGAACTGATATATATATTATGACTTTTGAACACTATTAAGGTAAATACATTGTTTGTTCTCTATCAAAATCTTCATTTGCTAACTATACCTATCAGTAGTTAATGTTTTCAGTAGTTAGAATCTCTTATTCAGCTGGCAGTAATGGCGCTCGCTGTATTGCAGTAGTTTGAGTAACGAAGATTTTTGTGAGGTGAGCGATTCATGAAAGGTATAGGTTATTGTTAGTCAGGGCCATTCTTTTGTACGGATTTTTGAAAGTCAGATTGCGTTGCGCTAAAAATATTGTGTATCAGTTTAAGCACAGTCATTTATAATTTTTCTAAGGGGAGGTTTCAAGAGTACCCTACGGCATTGGCCCCTTACGTAGCTTGCATTCATTGTGAATATTTCTCCCATCACAAAGTCCCAAGTGACTGGAAAAATGCGCTGGTGATTCCACTATATATGAAACGTAAAAGAACGGACGCGCCGAACTACAGGCCAATATCAATTACATCTGTTTGCTGCAGAATCCACGAACATATTCTCAGTTCGAACATAATAAACTTTCATGAGACTGAGAAGCATATGCCCACGAGTCATCATTGTTTTAGAAAACATCTCTAGTGTGAAGCTCAGTTCGACCTTTTCTCACATGATGTACTGAACTCTATGAATGAAGGGCAACAGGCAGATTCCATGTTTCTAGATTTCCGGAAAGCATTTGACATGGTACCCCATTGCAAGCTGTTAACGAAGGTGCGAGTATATGGAATAACGTCACAGATACGTGAGTGCTTCGATACTTCTTAACTAGTAGAACCCGGTATGTTGTCCTTGATGACGAGTGTTCATCATAGAGAAGGGTATCATCAGGTATGCCCAGGGAAGTGTGATAGGACCGCTGTTGCTCTCTATACTCATAAGCTATTTGACGGAGAGGGTGGGCAGCAATGTGCGGTCATTTGCTGATGATGCCGTGGTGTACGGTAACGTGTCGAAGTTGAGTGACTGTAGAAAGGTACAACAGCACTTAGACCAAATTTCCAGTTGATGTGATGAATGGCAGCTAGCTCTAAATATGAAAAAGTGTAAGTTAATGTGGATGAGTAGGAAGACAAACCCGTAATGTTCGGATATAGTGTTATTAGTGTCCTGCTTGACACAGTGAAGTAGTTTAAATATCTTGGCATGACGTTGCAAAGCGTATGAGATGGAACGAGCATCTGAAAACTTTGGTAGGGAAGGCAAATGATCGACTTCCTTTTATTTGGAGCATTGTAGGAAAAAGTGGTTCACCTGTAAAGGAGAACGAATATCGGACGCTGGTGCGACCTGTTCTTGAGTACTGTTCGAGTGTTTGGAATCTTTAGCAGGTCTTAATGAAGGAAGACATCTAAGCAATTCAGAGGCGGGCGGCTAGATTTGTTACCGGTAGGTTCGGACTATATGTAAGTATTACGGAGATGCTTCGGGAACTCAAATGGGAATCCCAGGAAGGGAAAGCGACGTTCTTTTCGACGAACTTTATTGACAAAGTTTAGAGAGTCGACATTTGAATGTGACTGCCGAACGTTTCTACAGCCCGCAACATTCATCGCGCATAAGGACCACGAACAAAAGATACGAGAAACTGACGCTCATACAGATGCTTACAGACAGTCGTTTTTTCCTCGCTGTATTCGCTACTGGAACAGGAGGGGAAATGGCAGGTAGTGTACAGAGTAGCCTTCGCCACGCCATTTCTCTGGATACCGTGCCTGACCTAAGATAAAATTGGTCTTTAATGTTAATCCTTGGAAACACTTTCACCATCTCCATGTGAGCTGCAAACTGCAAATTTAAAATTAATGTTTCACCGTTAAAATTATTAACTCACGAACTAGGAATACCGCTCCATATTCAGTTGTACGCTAGTAGAGTTTTGGATAACGTTAAACAAAACGCAACTACTCCAAGGTAGAATACGTGAGTAGCATGTAAGGCTGATGACTGTATTTTGGCGCAACGTAAAATGTCCCATCCGCTAGTACAGTAAACTCATTACAACACAGAAACTGCAGATTTTACTCTCAAGTGAAAAACACTATATTTTCTCCACGTCTACGAAGCAGAACCTTTCGTCTCGATTTGTTAAGCATAGCCCTACAAGGAACAGTGGTGCACCTAGAAGTGAGTCGGCTGCTCTTGTTCATTCGTCCTTTACTGTGGTGGTGATGATCGCTACGTAGCAAGTTCCAAAGAATCAACTCCTAGCGCGTTATGGTCTTGGATAATCCAGCGTTTGCTCCACTACCAGCGCCCTACGACAGTGTTACAAACCCAGTATCGCTGACAGGTCCACTGCTTTTTTCTTGGGGTCGCATTAAGACAAATACTGAAAGCATACATCGCGCCAAGCTAATTCATTCATAAACTCAAAATGAGATGGCACCCTCAGTGGTAGAGATCCTTATTTCGTTTTTCCTCTGTGTGATACGCATATTAGATTTGCCTATTGTACTGTCACAGCCTGCTAAAAACAAATTTCATGGTTTCTTGTTATAGATGTTAGTTACTGATGTACGTGACTTATTCGTTTTTGTCTGCTAATATTAGTAACTCGTGTGTTTGGCGTCACATCTTCTCCGGCCTCCAGATTACTCACAAGCCAATGAGAATAATTCCCAATATCACTGTGATATCATCTATTTCTTCCATCCAGAAGATCTGAATCATTAAATTTAGGGTTGCTATATACGGGTAATACAGTAGTGATCATAACACTATATGTATTCGGGAGGAGTGGGATTCATATTAGTTTTTCGATATAGGTGCATTTAGCTTTTTAACACTTTCTCTAAAGCATTTCAGGCATATGGTTTGTTCAATTCTTAAACCGATATTGAAAAATTTTCACTAGATCGAGCGATTCTTTTCAGCGTCGGCAGTGATTCAAACTCTAATCCACCTTTTCTCCATCGTCTCTGCTTGTTACTTTCAACTCTGTGGAGTGAACCAACAATGCTTCAATCAGATCTCGGAAATAGGTGGCACCGGACAACAGAAATGTTCGTTTTTATCCATTGTACACATATGGACATTTTTTAAAAATCTCCATTAGATTATCAATGAATATTCTTTAGTCAAGTGTTTTGACAGGTTTTCCATGCAGACCCTTTAATCGCAGCTCAAGATATGTTCACCACTAAAAGAGTATTCCACCACTGTACAGGGTGTCCGAAAAGTCTTTCCCTGATTACATAAATTGATAACTCAGGCTAGAAGTAAGATACAAATATGAAACTGGTGTCTAATTGTTTACAAACTTTCAACGTTTTTTTTTTCACACATCAATAAACTTCCACTTCCATTGTTGCCCAATGACAGTACACGTCGATATGACTTTGTGGTCGAAATACTATCATGTATTGAGGACGATGATGGTTATCTCAAACGAATTGCCTTTTCCGACGAAGCAACCTTTTTTGTCAGTGGAGTAGTTAATCGCCATAATGTGCGCATTCTGGGTTCACAACCCGCTGGCGAGGTCATGGAGTGCACCAGAGGCAGTCCAAAGGTGAATGTTTGGTGCGCGCTATTTCACGATCGAATTATCGGGCCATTATTCTTCGCTGAGGCTACCATCACATCTGCAGTGTATCTGGACGTGTTGCAACTGTTTCTCAGCTGCTTCAATATCATCCCGATGTCTTGTTTCAGCAAGACGGTGCACCGCTTCATTGGGGTTTGGACGTCCGTGCCTATCTCGATATGACCTTTCCTGGGCAATGGATTGGTCGTAATGGCCCAACAGTTTGGCCTCCACGCTCTCCTGACATAACCCCATTAGACTTATTTTTATGGGGTTATGTCAAGGATGAAGTCTACCGAACACCTGTACCAGATCTTGAAACCCTGCGGCAACGGATAACCACAGTCGTTGAATCGATCCCTCCAGTGATGTTGGCTAATGTGTGGACGGAAATTGAATATCGCCTAAATGTGCTACGTGCTACCAAGGGTGCTCATGTGGAAGTTTACTGATGTGTGAAAAAAACTTCGATAGTTTGTAAACAATTAGACACCAGTTTCATATTTGTATCTTACTTCTAGCCTGAGTTATCAATTTATGTAATCAGGGAAAGGCTTTTCGAACACCCTGTATTATTTCCTAAAACCTGAATCGTAAGGTTTCCACCTCGTTTGCCGAGAAATGGCTATGCCTTACAGTATTAATCTCTGCAGTTGATGAATAAAGCGCCGTTTTCGCAGACATCTGGAGTAGAATAGCTTCCACAGCCACAAAAAGAATCCGGGTGACACTGAGAAAAGGATGTGACCGGTTCGAATAATCCTTCTGATAAGAATTTTGATTGTTTTAATTGGAGGTCAGATTTCGATCAGCAGATATCGGATCATGACAGAGATTACAACTATTTCACCCCTGTCTTCTTCAGTGATGGCATAATTTATATTTGTTCAAGAAAGATGCACACCGTCGTATTCCTGACGTCAGAGGCCAGCACACGAGCTTCTATTGTGCACCGTATTGGAAAATCAACACCAGAAAGGAGAAATCAGTTGGGAATATCAGCTAGTAACATCGTGAACCGCCCGCATCTCGTGGTCGTGCGGTAGCGTTCTCGCTACCCACGCCCGGGTTCCCGGGTTCGATTCCCGGCGGGGTCAGGGATTTTCTCTGCCCCGTGATGGCTGAGTGTTGTGTGATGTCCTTAGGTTAGCTAGGTTTAAGTAGTTCTAAGTTCTAGGGGACTGATGACCATAGCTGTTAAGTCCCGTAGTGCTCAGAGCCATGTGAACCATTTGAACCATCGTGAACCGTTTCGTAGAAGGTGGATTACAAGCTATAATCCCTATTACTCCTCAGTGCCGCGGACCATGCCTTCGATGGGATGACGTGAAGAAGAACCAAATGTAGAGGTGAATGGCGTAAAGAAGGGATGAGATAAAATCTATCTTGAAGTCAGTGACGTTCATAATTGATTGAGGGTTCAACGGGGAGCAGTACAACTAACGGAATGTATCAAACAGCACACACAGCGATATATGGAATCTACTCTGATCGATATAGTGTAGGAAGAAGTAGCCTACAATGACCATACATATCTGATGCTAGTGATAGGGTTGACTGTATAAACTTCGATGATTGATATCAATTTTGACCGTAGATCAAAAAATGAACATAGTTAAGGGATTCGCAACGTTTTGTGACAGTAAACTAGGATGAACTGAATGAGGTTCAGTGTTGATTGAAATTAGCTCGAAATACGCATGCAACAGCACTACATCAATTGTAAACACGATTATAGCTCTTCAACAGCAGCGCTGTAGGTAGACAACATTTATTAATGAAGGTTCCGTGTGTTTACGACTGTGTAAAGTAAGAGGAGGAAGGCGTGCACGTCAGACTTCTCCGCAGTTGAAACATATTGATTACTATAAATCGTCTTCGGCTAGTATACGGGAATAACTGACGACAACAAACTGATAAGGTAACTGCGGCCTACGAAGAAAAGGTGTGGAAAGAAGTCACCGTTCACTTTAAGTCACGAAACATGGGCAAAAAATTATGATAGGAAAACACTAGGCCGGCCGGTGTGGCCGAGCGGTTGTAGGCGCTTCAGTCGGGAACCGTGCGACCGCTACGGTCGCAGCTTCGAATCCTGCCTCGGGCATGGATGTGTGTGCTTTCCTTAGGTTAGTTAGGGTTAAGTAGTTCTAAGTTCTAGGGGACTGATGACCTCAGATGGTAAGTCCCATAGTGCTCAGAGCCATTTGAACCATTTTGAAAATACTAGAGAAACGGCAAGTGGGTAATTCAGGAGAACTTTTTTGAAAATGTAGTGTTATTACAACCATCGTTACGACCAGAAGCGTAGACAATACATTGTTTCGAAGCTGACAGATCATGGCCGCCTGGCTGTTACGGCTACGAACTCTAACTGTTGATGACGGTTGTGTCATGAAAGGCTTTCAGCTGTTTGATTGAGACAAACATTTTACAGATCGTTTGCCACGGATTTCTGTTTAGACGGAAACATCAACAGTTGGTAGATTTTAAAGCCGTTATTATCGAACGCTAGGGAAATTATCGGCGCTAAGAGCGTCGGAGGCGTATATTTACATTTACTGCTGATTGACCTACATGTACTTCTTATTTCGGTTCGCCAGTCAGCGTGCAGCAGTCACAGTAGTGTATGCTTGATGTGGGCGTCCGGTAGCGTTGCAATCCAGTGAACGCTGACTAGCGGAGAATTTAATACGAGGCTAGTTTTTACTATTGTTCAAAGTCAGACCGCATTTTGTAAGAGATGTTCAGTCCGTTCTAGCTGCTATCGAACTCAATAGACTTACTGTTCAATGTAATTTGTTCTCTTTCCTACCGTATGGTTAGTGCTTATACCTCCCCATGAAACGAACACGGCCGAGGTGGGGTAGCTTGTGTGCCTGAGCGATACAGATTTCCGTATACTACAGGCAGCAAGGGTATCTGTAAGAGGCCAGACAACCATCTGGTTCCTCAGGAGGGGCAGCAGCGATTTTAGTAGTTGCAGGGGCAATAGTCTGGATAACAGACTGATTTTAAAACTTGTAACATTAGCGAACATAGCTTTGCTGTGCTGGTACTGGGAACGGCTGAAAGCAAGGGGAAGCTACAGCCATTACCTTTCCGGAGTGCATGCGGCTCTCCTGTATGGTTAAATTAAGGCACCCTCTTGGATAAAAATTCCATAAAATAGTCCCACTATCGAAACTCCAAGCGGGGTCTACTCTGGGAGATGTCTTCATCAGGAAAATGAAAACAGAGATTCTGCCGATCTGAGCGCGTAATGTTTGGTCCCTTAACCGGGTAGGTAGATTAGAAAATTTAAAAATGGAAATCGGTAGGTTGACGTTAGATATCCGTAGTTAGTAAAGTACGGTGGCAGAGTGTACAGGACTCCTGTTTAGATGAATACAGGGCTATAAATACAGAATCAAGTAGGCGTAGTGCAGGAGTATGTCTAATAATGACTAAGAAAAATATTATTCGGGCAAGCTACTATGAACAGCCCATGTTTAATAGATATTTTTGGTTTTAATGACAATACCTGACATACCCCTGATCCCTGAGTACCGATCACTCCTCTTGGGGTACTTGTGTGTATTTCAGCATCAGTTTTAAACACCCTGTACTGATTAAAAAGTCAGTTGAGTATCTCGTGGTTTGCACAGCATTCTCCACTCCGCATCGTCGAACTCGCATTCCTGAGTCTCGGAAGGGTCGGTGAAGGCGACCACCACTCTGCGAGAAGCACTGCTGATGGCTGTAGGGTCGCTCTTACGCTCTTTGAGATCTCATCTATCTACAAATTAATCAGATCTCCCTATTCTCAAATCGGCTTCTTACGACTTTCTTCGTACGATGGATTTTGTTTTAGTTTTATCTTTTGTTCTTTTCAGTCGTCCAGTTCTTGATAGTATCCTGGTTCTGTTTCTCCAGTAGCCAGAAATTCCGTGACACGATCGTGGTATGTGCTCGTGTACCGTGCAAATCATATTTCTTGTAGACATATTTAGCTATGTTGCAACATGTAGGTATATTCTATCTTTGTTTGCAGGTTGTGGCGGGGAATATTTATTGTTAGCACCCAGATAGTGCTGTAATTTGTACTACGACATAGGGTAACAGCATCGAAGTAGTTCTTTCTTTTTGTTGTTGTAGCATCAAACAGCGATGTTACTCAACTCCGGAGATGTTGTTCAATAAAATTCTTGAATTCAAATTTTTGTAGTTTTTAGTGTACTCAATACTGTTATGCAACGTATCTTGTCTTTATATAAAATTTATAATATTTGTGACTTTATCACTATTATATACTTCAGGTATTTTCAAAATGTAAAGACAACTAGCTTCAACATATAAAGTTGCTTTCGTGATCCATGTTAAGTCATATGACAATCAGTGCTTCCGGACGTAATACAAATGACAACTGAACAGCATGGAAGTTAAATTCACACATAGTTGTTATATTTTTTCACCAATTCATTAACAATGTTCACTTGGAAACAGGGAAAACGGCGCTATATTCTAGCGGGGCTGCCCGACTGCCCGGACCAGCGCGGCGATGGTCCGCTCCTAACCAAGTATACGGGTCCGTGTTGCTCCTATCCGTGCTCGTTCAACGCGAAACACAAAAATAAATATTTCGTAACTACTTCACAAATCTGAACTGGTAAAAAGCCTTGATTTGTATTTAAAGAGCATACTCAAATTACGTCTCTCTTTAGGTAAAGATAGGTATGATCGCAGGTCGGTCATACTACAGTATGTCTCGCGAGAAGACCAACAAGGTAAAACTAGAGAGAATCGAGCTCCTTCCAGAGCAACATTCACAGTTGGGACGGGTAAGCAGTGTAACGACAATCGTACAAAAAGAACTCTCTGCTACCCCCTTCTTCGTCAATAATTCTTTTGAGTTCCCAAATTTTTCATATATTGGCCGTTATACTTAAAGAGTTGGTCATCATTGTGTAGCTCCACTACAGAAAGCGGCACATGAGTAGTTTCGCCTGGGAATAACTTGGCAGCAGTAACGTCTTACGGCTCCGGTGTCAGCTTGAGAACTATTAATGGCGCAAGAGATTATCATAAAACGCATAAGAAAAAATATGGGTGCTATTTAGAATGTGAGTGGTAAGTATTGACTTTGAATAATCTAATCAGTCTTGCACAAAGTGTCTGCTAAAGAAATGTTTGAAGAAAAGGAAACTGTATAGCAACATTTACAAAGTTTGAATCACGGATAAGACACAACTGTGCAGGCTGCATATTGATGTGGTTATGGTCTTCAGTCCGAACACGGACCTGATTCAGTTCCCCACGATTGTCTGTCCTCTGCAAGCTTCTTCATCTTTGCGTTACTACAACCCACATTCATTCAAACCAGCTTACTCTAGCCATTTCTAGATCTTCCTCCACAATTTTTACGCCAGTTCTTCCCATTACCAAAATGATAATGCCTCCAGACGTATCAAATCAATCGTTCCCTCTTTTGGTGACATTTTGCTATAATTTTTTTTTCTCAACAATTCCACTCAGTACTCCTTCATCAGTTATCCAATCTAGCAGCTAAATCTTCAATGTCCTTCTGTAGCACTAAGTATCAGAATCTTCCGTTCTCTTCATGTCTGATATGTCCTTTGTCCACAATTCACTTCCGTACAGAGTACCTCTCCAGCTAATCGCCACTTGCTATTCACAGTCTGCATTTCATAAGTTCCCGACTTCACCCATCGGCAGCCATCTTGCTGCCAAACACAACAGTTCATCTACGACTTTTAGTGTCTCATTTCCCTATGGAATTCCCTTAGAAATGACTGATTTAATTCTAAAGTACATTAGCCTTGATTCACTTTTGTTGTTATCACCTCATTTCAAGACAATAGCCATTCCGTTCAATTCATCTTCTAAGTCCTTTGTCGTCTCTGACAGAACTACAGAATCGCCGCAAAGTTTCTATTTCTTCTCTCTGAACTTTAATTTCTTTTTCTGAAATTCTCCTTGTTTTCCTTCGCTGCTTTTTAAATATACAGATTGTATAACATGGCGTACAGGCATAACCCTATCTGACTTCTTGATCAGTTACTGCTTCCCTTCCCTGCCTTTTATCTCTTTTAACTGCAGACTAACTTCTGTTTTTTACAAAGGCCAAAAGGTACAAAATATCAAAATTTTGGCAGCCCTAAATAATTATTGTAACAGCAGTGGGTAGCGGAGGATTCTTTTTGTACCATTGTCGTTACACCGCTTACCTGCTCCTCTTGCTATCGGTGCTCAGGAAGAAGGAGTGTCGATACGCCTCCGTGTGAGCTCCATTCCCTCTAATTTTACCTTGATCGTCTTCTCACGAAACATACTGTAGGGTGACACACTTGCGATCACACCTACTTTTGCCTAATGAGAGATGTAATTTGAGTGTGTCCGTTAAATGTGCTTAAACACTTTTTACCCATTTGTGAAATAATTCTAAATGTTTATTATTTCCTTTCGTGTTGAACGAGCTTGGATCGGACCAAGACGGCCCCATATACTTCGTTGGGAGCGGACCATCGACACGCTGGTCCGAACCGATAGCCAGCCCCTCGAGAATATGCCGTTGTTTATCTCGATTTCCCTGTGACCATTGTTGATGTATATTTAAGAAAAAAAGATGCCAAAAGTATGTTTGAATTTAACTTTCATACTGTTCAGGTGCAACTTGTATTACGTCCAGAAGCGCTGTTTGTAATATGACTTTACTTGGATAACCAAAGCAACTGTGTATGTTGGAGCTAGTCGTCTTTACATTATAAAAATACCTGAACTATATGATAGTGACAAAGACACAAATATTATAAATTATATTGAAAGACAGGAGATGTTATATAACAGTGCTGAATGTACCACAAGCTACAAAATTCTAAATCCAGAGATTTTATTGAAGTTTAAAAACATCTCTGCAGTTGAGAAACAACGAAAAGAAACAACTACTTCAATGCTGTTATCTTACATCGTGGTACAAATTACCACACTATCTGGATGCTAACAATAAATATTCCCGGCAACAACCTGTAAAGAAAGAGAAAATATTTCTGTATATTCTAAGTAATAAGGTACACGAACACATACCAAGAGGGTACCACGGCATTTGCGACTACTGGAGAAAAAGGACCAGGATAGTATCGAGGACTGAACGACTGCAAAGAACAAAAGTAAAAAAAAAAATCCATCGGATGAAGAAAGTGGAAAGAAATCGATTTGAGAAGAGTGAAATTTGATTATTTGTTACAGGTAGAGATTCCTCATGGGATCTAAGAGAGCGATCCTACAGCTATAAGCAGCGTCATTCGCAGAGTGCTGGGCGACTTCATCCATGTTTTCAAGTCTCAGGAAGGGCTAGTTTGACTACGCCGAGTCGAGATTGCAGCCAGATCGACACGCAACTAGCAGCTGGAGCCGTGCAAAGTACGAGATACTCGACTTATTTTGTAAACAGTATATGATGTGTAAAACTGATGCTGAAACACACGCAGGGTGTCCCAGGAGGAATGGTCAGTGTTCAAGTATCAGGGGTATAACACGTAAGGTCATTCGAAGCAAAGAAGTCTAGTAAACATGGACTGTCCGTAGTAGTTTACAAGAATTCTTATTATCTTGTTCATTATTAGACATACTCCAGCTTTACATGGACTTGAGTATGTAAGTTAAAAATAACAGTCAAAATTCTATATTAGCTCAGGTTTGGAAGTTACAGAAACTTTTATGTTCTTCACATATTATAATCGGCAAATCTAACAAGTGTGGCTCCGCCAAAGACATAACAATTTACCAAACATTTGACAGTTCTTTTGCGGCTCAGTCCATGCACTAATCAAAATTAGGGTCTCCGTTTTTCTAGAGTGTCTCTAGTGTTTTAGGTACAAGGTACTGAAATTTATATTTTTTCACTACGTAATTTTGGTGTAAAGATGGAATCGTCTGATGTGGAAGCATGCCATGTGTCACTGTCACTAGAAAAGTTTACTGTTGTGGCTATTAGAGGGTATGGAACGGGAAGAACCACTCAATGAGGCAATGGTCGTACGGCGCTTGGTGTATTAGCATACTGTATACTGCTCCTATTATTCTTATTAAATTCTTTATTGAGTGGAGGCACCAAGCAGAAGTAGCAATTTGTTGCGTGGTTTGTAGGTTCGCTGCAAAGCATGCACTACGAAATGCATGGAAACTTTTTTCTTTCCATTTATGCATTTAGAGTTGAGAACACATCGTACAACATGAGGAGTCTATGCTTTCGATTGGCCTCCTAAACGGCATCCCAAATAAAGGAAATATATTTGGTCACTGTTCGCTCCTCTTGTCCAAAAACGGCATCCCCACTTATGTAACAAAACTGTTGGGTTATTAGCATATCTGCGGGGGCCTAAAGCAGTTTTGGCTTCACACTGTGACTCAGAAACTCACATAAAGGGCACAGTAGACAAGGAGCAAGGAATATCAGATTGTTTTAGCTAGAAACAAAATACTGCTTTAATATCACATGCAGCACCTGTTCAGCGATGGGTATATCTGGTGATGTGGTCGAAGACGTCGCTTCCCGTTACAATGTGCGTATCTTTTAACTGCGTGAAACACAATATTCACGTGTTTTCTCTGGCATTCCTGATACGACAAGAAAATGAGAGCTAGAAAACAGTAACAATCTCCATATAACACCAAAGCAGAGGTTAGAAACTAAAAGCTATTCTTCTTTTCGAATTAAATCTAGGAAAATCTATAAATAATGGGTATTTATCGTCATGTCAAATTTTCATTGTTGAACAGTGTAAACAATCTGTCCCTGTGATTTATCCGTCCCCCCTTCAAAGCGGAGAAACAGGAGAGGCTAGAGGTAGAAAATTATCATTTTTTCATTGAGGTACAAGAAAATAAACTCTCAGTTACACTGAGACCGGTGTGATAAGCGAGACGTGAGTACGCATAATTGAAATTTTACAGAATCTGAAGAATATTACTAAAACTGTTTGTTTCTCCGTTTTCCGAGCCGTAGCAAGGCAATTTTGTTCAACAGCTTAACTCATTGTAAATCCCACAGTTACGTGTTTTTTCTACTGACTTCCAACATCCATACGGCGATCCCTGTTTAGATTTTCCGTAGTTTCACTAAAGTCCTTCGTGTAAACGCCGGGAAGGTTCCTGCTAAACGGCTATGCGCTACCTCTTCATGAAATCACACCTGTAACTATAAAAATTACGATTTCTTAGTTTTAAAGCGAAGTACCACGACTTGTCCCATATCCTTATGAAATTAATGCTCAGATAAATTAAACTACTATTGCAAATCTTCTGAGTAAAGACATTAGATGTACATTTCAAGTATTTTCTCAAAATACATTTACAATTTCAAAATATCAAAGTAGGTCTATTGATACCACCAACTGCGATTTTATGTAATTTTTTTAGAAGAAATAATTCCTGAAGCTTTCTTGTTACAATTTACCGGAATAAATGGCTTCCTTCCCATCTAGAGAGCACTGGTAAATATTTGGCTGTAAATTGTTTGGTTGTAAAGAAAGGAAACGCTTTTGATGGGGCCGGCTGTAATCGGTGACGTGCACCACACTGAAATGATCCAGCTAGGCGGCTCGGCTCTTTTACGTTCGCCAGCCAAACAGCGCTGTCTAAAGTGCGGTGTGATCGGAAACCTATTTTCCATAAACACGGGGGAGAAACGGGCCCGCTGGGACAAATAAGGGGCTGTACAGGGTGAATTTGATCAGCCTTCCGCCTGACGGTTACAGCAGGTGTCGGTTAGGGATGAACGCTTTCCACCCACCCCTGTGGGGAAGCGTTAGGGGCGGTGAAAGCGCCTCGGGGGTTAAAGTCAAGTTAAACTTTTGAAATACGTAGCACGAGGATGACATAAACAGAAAAAGCAATCTTCTCCTCAGGAGATGTATTCCGCTCGTAAACGTTATCGTTTGTATCATGAGGCTGCATTTCTGCTCTCTTACTGCGAAAATATCTCGCTTCACATTTACTTAAGAGGCATATTTTCGCTGACTGACAGAATTATGTTTCAGTCTGATTTCTCTAACTTTTTCTAGTAATTAGGGTAAGCCGGCCGGAGTGGCCGAGCGGTTCTAGGCGCTACGGTCTGAAACCGCGCGACTGCTACGGTCGCAGGTTCGAATCCTGCCTCGGGCATGGATGTGTGTGATGTCCTTAGGTCAGTTAGGTTTGTTTTAAGTTCTAGGGGACTGATGAAGTCCCATAGTGCTCAGAGCCATTTGAACCATTTGAATTAGGGTAAACGTAAAGCCTTTAATGAAAACTACGGCAATGTCGGTACTTCAGTGACAATGACAGGCCTTTGTAGGTTATTTGTAGAGGCAATCAGCCTGTACGTTTCCTATGATTATGACTAACTTATGTTGTAATATTAAACACCTTTCTAGTCGGCCCTGTAATCCACCATTCCATAAGAACCCGGCTTATATTGTACAGGCTGTATCTGTTTAGTTATTCAAACATTGTCTCCACTGGAAATATGTCTTGGACAAATGTCTGTTGCATTTATTTCGGCACATATGCTTGTAGTTATTCCGTAGCCCATTTTCCATTGCACATCTTGTGTGTCGCTGTAGTGCTCTACTCGATAGCGTGAACGAGAGGATGTCCGTGTACAGTCATCGCCTATTTAACTCCGGCACCCGAAAATAAAATCAGCTGTCACGATACTTACACTATTTTCTTCGTTACAACTGAAACTAAACAACATTGCTTTGGAACAACAAGCGTGTCCTACTTCCCTATTCCTGGTAGACACGGCGAGTAACGTATACAATCAGAGCAAAAAGTCCGGGAATGCATCCATGCTGCATTCACGGATTCATTAAATAAGTCAGCTTTGACATACATTGACGGAACAAAAAACGTACCACCAAAAAATAACTAATAGAGAGTAATGAAATTTCGGGAACACCTTTGTCTAGGTAACATATTTAAGTGATTAGCACTGCAAGACCATAGATTAGTGTAACAGCGAGATAACGTATTATGTAATGCTAGTACGTTAATAACACAGTAACCAATAACCAATGTAACCGCCAGAATGTTGACTGCAAGGAAGAAAACGTGCGCGCATTGCGTTGTACAGGTGCCGGATGTCACTTTGTCGCTTGAAGTTCCATGCTTGTTGCACTTGATCGGTCAGTAAAGGGACGGTTAATGCTGTTTGTGGGCGACGCTGGAGTTTTCGTTCGATGATGTCCCGTATGTGCTTGATTGGAGACAGATCTGGTGATCGAGCAGGTCAAGACAACATGTCGACAGACTGTAGAGCATTTTGGGTGACAACTGTGGTATGTGAGCGAGCGTTATCCTGTTGGAAAGCACCCTGTCGGATATTGTTCATGATTGGTAGCCCAACAGGTCGAATCATCGGATTGACATGCAGTTTTGCAGTCAGGGTGTGTGGGATAACCAAGGGAATGCTCCTGTTGTAGTATGAAATCGCATCACAGTCCATAACTCCACGTGTAGGTCCACAGCGTGTCTAGCACACAGACAAGTTGGTTTCAGGTCCTCGACTGGCTTCCATCTAACCAACACGCGGTCATTGCTGGCATAGAGGCAGAACCAGTTTTCATCAGACCTCCATCCTGCTCTCCAATGAGCTCTTGCTTGATAGCACTGAACTCAAAAGTGCTTGGCAGAGGGTTCATCGAACCACAATCATACTGTCTCTCTACCATTCCACTACAGAACAGCGCGCGGCAAAAACGAACACCTAAACCTTTCTGTTCGAGCTCTGATTTCTCTTATTTTATTTTGATGATCATTCCTACCTATGTAGGTTGGGCTCAACAAAATATTTTCGCATTCGGAAGAGAAAGTTGGTGACTGAAATTTCGTAAATACATCTCGCCGCGACGAAAAACGTCGTTGCTTTAATGACTTCCATCTCAACTCGCGTATCATATCTGCCACACTCTCTCCCCTATTATGTGATAATACAAAACGAGCTGCCCTTTTTTGCACCCTTTCGATTTCCTCTGTCAATCCCACCTGGTAAGAATCCCACACCGCGCAGCAATATTCTAACAGAGGACGAACGAGTGTAGTGTAAGCTGTCTCTTTAGTGGACTTGTTGCATCTTTTAAGTGTCCTGCCAATGAAACGCAACCTTTGGCTCGCCTTCCCCACAATATTATCTATGTGGTCTTTCCAACTGAAGTTGTTCGTAATTTTAATACCCAGGTACTTAGTTGAATTGACAGCCTTGAGAATTGTACTATTTATCGAGTAATCGAATTCCAACGGATTTCTTTTGGAACTCATGTGGATCACCTCACACTTTTCGTTATTTAGCTTCAACTGCCACATGCCACACCATACAGCAATCTTTTCTAAATCTCTTTGCAACTGATACTGGTCTTCGGATGACCTTACTATACGGTAATAACCTAAGATAACTGCTCAAATTGTCACCCAGATCATTTATATAGATCAGGAACAGCAGAGATCCCAGGACGCTTCCCTGGGGAACACCTGATATCACTTCAATTTTACTCGATGACTTGCCGTCTATTACTACGAATTGTGACCTTTCTGACAGGAAATCACGAATCCAGTCGCACAACTGACACGATACCCCATAGGCCCGCAGCTTGATTAGAAGTCGCTTGTGAGGAACGGTGTCAAAAGCTTTCCGGAAATCCAGAAATACGGAATCAACCTGAGATCCCCTGTCGACAGCGGCCATTACTTCGTGCGAATAAAGAGCTAGCTGCGTTGCACAAGAACGATGTTTTCTGAAGCCATGCTGATTACGTATCAATAGATCGTTCCCTTCGAGGTGATTCATAATGTTTGAATACAGCATATGCTCCCAAACCCTACTGCAAACCGACGTCGATGATATAGATCTGTAGTTCGATGGATTACTCCTACTACCCTTCTTAAACACTGATGCGACCTGCGCAATTTTCCAATCTGTAGGTACAGATCTATCGGTGAGCGAGCGGTTATATATGATTGCTAAGTAGGAAGCTATTATATCAGCGTAATTTGAAAGGAACCTAATCGGTATACAATCTGGACCTGAAGACTTGCCCGTATCAAGCGATTTGAGTTCCTTCGCAACCCCCAAGGTATTTACTTCTAAGAAACCCATGCTAGCAGCTGTTCGTGTTTCAAATTCTGGAATATTCAATTTGTCTTCCCTAATGAAGGAATTTCGGAAAACTGCGTTCAATAACTCCGCTTTAGCGGCACAGTCGTCGGTAACAGTACCATCGGCACTGCGCAGCGAAGGTATTGATTGCGTCTTGCCGCTTGTGTACTTTACATACGACCAGAATTTCTTCGGATTTTCTGCCAAATTTCGAGACAATGTTTCGTTGTGGAACCCATTAAAGGCATCTCGCATTGAAGTCCGTGCCAAATTTCGCGCGTCTCTAAATTTTAGCCAATCTTCGGGATTTCGCGTTCTTCTGAACTTCGCATGCTTTTTCCGTTGCCTCTGCAACAGCGTTCGGACCTGTTTTGTGTACCGTGGGGGATCAGTTCCATCTCTTACCAATTTATGAGGTATGAATCTCTCAATTTCTGTTGCTACTATATCTTTGAATTTGATCCACATCTCGTCTACATTTGCATAGTCACTTCGGAAGGAATGGAGATTGTCTCTCGGGAAGGCTTCTAGTGACAATTTATCCGCTTTTTTAAATAAAATTATTTTGCGTTTGTTTCTGGTGGATTTGGAAGAAACGGCATTGAGCCTAGCTACAACGACCTCGTGATCACTAATCCCTGTATCAGTCATGATGCTCTCTATTAGCTCTGGATTGTTTGCGGCTAAGAGGTCAAGTGTGTTTTCGCAACTATTTACAATTCGCGTGGGTTCGTGGACTAACTGCTCGAAATAATTTTCGGAGAAAGCATTTAGGACAATCTCTGAAGATGTTTTCTGTCGACCAACGGTTTTGAACAAGTATTTTTGCCAACATTTCGAGGGAAGGTTGAAGTCCCCACTAACTACAACCGTATGAGTGGGGTATTTATTCGTTACGAGACTCAAATTATCTCTGAACTGTTCAGTAACTATATCATCGGAGTCTGGGGGTCGGTAGAAGGAGCCAATTATTAACTTAGTTCGGCTGTTAAGTATAACCTCCACCCATACCAATTCGCACGGAGTATCTACTTCGACTTCACTACAAGATAAACCACTACTGACAGACACAAACACTCCACCACCAATTCTGCCTAATCTATCTTTCCTGAACACCGTCTGAGAACTTATGTCAGGCTTTAGCCAGCTTTCTGTACCTATAACGATTTCAGCTTCTGTGCTTTCTATTAGCGCTTGTAGCTCAGGGATTTTCCCGGCACAACTACAACAATTTACAACTACAATTCCGACTGTTCCTTGATCCAAGTACGCCACGTATTTGCCATGCACCCTTTGAGATTGCAGCCCACCCCGTACTTTCCCGAGGCCTTCTAACCTAAAAAACCGCCCAGTCCACGCCACACAGCCTTCGCTACCCGTGTAGCTGCCAGCTGAGTGTAGTGAACTCCTGACCCATTCAAACATTGTCTTCACTGGAAATATGTCTTGGACAAATGTCTACCACCCTATGGCGCAAGTCAGGGAATCTGCAGCCAACACTGTCGCAAAACCGTCTGAGCCTCTAATTCAAACCCTCCACCCGGCTCTGCACCAACGGTCCGCAGTCGGTTCTGTCAACGATGCTGCAGATGGTGAGCTCTGCCTTCATATCGTAAGCAAGACCGGCAGCCTTCACCAAATCAGATAGCCGCTGGAATCCAGAGAGAATTCCCTCAGATCCAAAGCGACACACGTCATTAGAGCCAACATGTGCCACCAACTGCAGCTGGCTGCACCCTGTGCTCTTCATGGCATCCGGAAGGACCCTTTCCACATCAGGAATGACTCCACCCGGAATGCACACGGAGTGCACATTGGATTTCTTCCCCTCCTTAGCAGTCATATCCCTAAGGAGCCCCATTACGCGCCTAACATTGGAGCTCCCAACTACCAATATGCCCACCCTCTGCGATTGCCCGGACCGTGAAGGCTGAGAATCATCTTCTGAAACAGGGTAGGCAGCTGCATCTGGCTCAGCCAGAGACAGTGCCTGAAACCTGTTTGTCAGACGCACCGGGGAGGCTTTCCGATCAGCCTCCGGGGACGTCTTTCGCTGCCTGCCACGTCTTGGAACGACCTCCCAATGAACCACAGGCGAGGGCTCAGCCCCACTGCGGGCAGCAACCGGGGCAACCACAGCGGCAGACCGATCTGGGGACAGACGGGACGAGGTTGACATCCCCGTGATACCCAAGTCCGGCTCCCCACAGTGGTGCCCATTGGCAACAGCCTCAAGCTGCGCGACCGAAGTCAGCAATCACAGTCCCTGTCCATTCTAATCGATGTTGAACAACAGTTACTGAAACACGAGTCCGTGCCTAGATAACGCAAGGGATAATGGAATACACGTTGCAGCTAGTCTGGCTCAGAGCTTTCCTTGAAGTAAAAGATGTGTAACAGTTCTTTGTGACACTTTGGTGCCACCAACAGCTGCTCAAATTGCTACTGCAGATGCAGTACGATGCGTCAGAGCGATACGCGGAACATGATGGTCTTCCACCTCGTTAGTCGCACGTTACTATCCAGAGCTCGGCCTTCTTGCTATCGTACTTCTCGTGACCACGCTCCCAGCAGCCATGTACAGTGGCTAAATTCCTACCAAGTTTTGCTTTCTCATAACCCTATGAAACCACCTCGTTCAAACTCAGTGATGTGTTAATAATTTTTTGTCGCTTTAAAGGTATTCTTCATTAATACCGACTCAACACGTCCAATCTCAAACGTAACTAGCGTCCATGACCATTACAGCCTGTATTTAAAGCAAACCTGACGTATACCCTGATAGTGGCGCTACTTGCGCCAATCTCATACGACTGGCGCGAAATATGAACAGACGTCGTTTTTTAGATGTAGACACACGGCTACTAACTTTCGTCTATGTTGCAAGACTCCTACTTGGTGCTGCGATTTTTTTCTGACGGTGTATTGCGAAAACGCAGTAAGGAAAAGCAAGAGTGCAAAAATAACAACCAATAATTTACCTGAACACTAGTCTCCGTATGTTCATTTTTTTAGAGATGGCTGCGAGACTCGGCTGTTCGCTACAGGATGTCAAATCAAACACCTTTCAGTCTTCTAATTTTCAAACTTATTTTATTTGCCTACCAGTTTCGGTGATTTATTGCGGCATCTTCAGGCCCCTGACCGACGTTTAGGAAGAATCCACCCCGGTTCTGGCCAGAAATCTACAGATATCAGTATTAGAATTCTGGCTCCTTTTCCGACCAAAACCGAGGTGGAATCTTCCTACGCGTCGATCAGGGAGCTGAAGATGTCGTAGAAATTGCCGAAACTGGTAGCCACATAAAATAAGTTTGGGAATTAGATGACTGCAACGAGTTGGATTTGACATCTGTACCTAAACACTATGTTGTGAAACCACATGGATGCGAATTGCATGAAAGCAC
Source organism: Schistocerca americana (assembly GCF_021461395.2). Taxonomy (NCBI): domain Eukaryota; kingdom Metazoa; phylum Arthropoda; class Insecta; order Orthoptera; family Acrididae; genus Schistocerca; species Schistocerca americana. Next base: position 43,362,856 of record NC_060120.1, read on the forward strand.
AATGAAATGCAGTGGTCAAAACTTAAAGAGCACCTGCCTCCTAGCATGCTGCGCCATCGTTCGAATCCACTACAGCAGCGACTCTGAGTGGCATGGATTCGAAGAGTCCCCGCTAGGTTTCTAGAGCTGTGTAGCACCAGATGTCTATGCATCGATCAAGCAGATCACGTGTGCTACCGACTCGCGAAATCTGGAGGCAGAACTGTTGCCCATAGCATCCCGGACTTATTCCATCGGATTCAGATCAGGAGAATATGGCGGTGCAGACATCAACGTCAGGTCACTATCATTCTCCTCAGAGCACTATAGGAAGGTACTAACCTTGTGATGCGAGCAGTTCCCATGCTAAAAGACATAATCGCCGTCAATGAAGATATAATCCAAGAGGGGATGCAGGGGTCCTGTAATAATTTTCAGGCACAGCAGTGGTCCCTTAGGTCCAAGGAAACCAAGATGAACGTCCCCCGTAGGCCTGCGTGCAAGGCACAGAGGTTTCGAACAGGTGTCCACTTGGATGACGACGTATCCGGACAGGGAAGTAGATATGGTGCAACAAGAAACGTGATTCATGCAACTAGGTCACACATTTCCATTTACCCAAGGTCCAAGGACGATGATCTCGTACCCACTACAATGGTAACTGACGATATCGTTAACTCATCATGGGAATAAATAGGGGACGACTGATGCAATTCCCTGTGTTCAATGTGCACAGAACATTGTGACCTAAAACACGTGTGATGCCACAAGCATTGTACTCTGTCGTCAGATTTGCTGCAGGTCGCAGTCTGCCCTACTTTATAGCGTGTGAAAGTCTCCGATATTTGTGATCAGTGTCAAGGCATGGACATCCAACTAGTGCTTTCACCATCCTTCAACTACTTTCCGTAGACGCTCACGACAGTAACACGCGAACAACCGACCAGCTTCGCCGTTTCCGAGATGCTCGTTTCCAGGACCTGGACAGTAAGAACTTTGTCTTTTGTCAAAGTGAAAAATTCCCATTTGCGCCTGTATGGTGACTAGAATGACTTCCTCATACATCTCAGCTCTTCTTGTATACTTCTCATGCCACACTGCATACATCCAGTCCCACCAGTCGACATTCAGTCTGATGGCGGGCAATGGCCATAATGTTTTCCGTCATCTGTGTATATAGTTTGGTTATAGCTTTGCTCCTATGATTTGTACCAACAACATTAACGACACATTTTCGATCAATCAGCTCATATGATTTTTGAAAGGCCAGTGGCTGAAACGTATTAGGAAATGAAGAAAAGATTATGTGGTCTAGACAAACATGAAGGTTGTAACAGGTATAAGTGCAGTGACTAAGGACGGTATACTGAACAACATTACGTCAGTATCTACGTCATTTGCAGACTAGCTATTACGAGCTGTATGTTTTTAGGTTGGTTAGTACAGCCAAGTGGGCAAGAGCAAACCGTTTATGGTTATTTCCCCCTGTGCGGCAGGTCAGGTGTTGGAATGTGACACGTGAACGCAAAACAGCGGGTCTATACTGTCAGGTGTAGACCACTCAGTGGTGCAGGTACAACCACGCAGGAAACATCAGGATATAATGCGACTTTTATAGCAGAACTGCTTGATGCAGGAAAAAACCAACTAACACACTGATGTTGGTACACATAAAGGTACTAAATACAAAAATATCTGCAATTATAACTGTTAGACCTTGTATAATTAAATTATACAGCACAAACACGGATAGAAGGCGTATATCTGGAAGTAAGTTGTCAAAGTCTCCACCATATACTAACAACTTTTGTGTTGTGATCCAGTAACAACAATTATTACACAGATGAACAGCAGGAGATACTGTAGAATCAGTATATAATAGCCATCGAGTATAGAAATAAAACATTTGGTTGCCTACATGTGCACAGAATAGAAGAAAGTCGGAATCTGGCAGCATTTGACAAAGAGCGGATTGTTACGGCCTGACAGCCAAGTGGCAGCCTCACAGCTTAGTGTCTCCCGTCATCAACGAACAAACTAGCAGACGCAAGACTTCTAGTTCCATGCCTCAAATGGTAAAGGACATTTTGTAGGCTTATCCACACCATGAGATAACATATTGGACCTACTGATAACAAACAGACCCGAACTTTTCGAATCTGTATGTACAGAACAGGGAATCAGTGATCATAAGGCCGTTGCAGCATCCCTGAATATGGAAGTTAATAGGAATATAAAAAAAGGGAGGAAGGTTTATCTGTTTAGCAAGAGTAATAGAAGGCAGATTTCAGACTACCTAACAGATCAAAACGAAAATTTCTGTTCCGACACTGACAATGTTGAGTGTTTATGGAAAAAGTTCAGGGCAATCGTAAAATGCGTTTTAGACAGCTACGTGCCGAGTAAAACTGTGAGGGACGGGAAAAACCCACCGTGGTACAACAACAAAGTTAGGAAACTACTGCGAAAGCAAAGAGAGCTCCACTCCAAGTTTAAACGCAGCCAAAACCTCTCAGACAAACAGAAGCTAAACGATGTCAAAGTTAGCGTAAGGAGGGCTATGCGTGAAGCGTTCATTGAATTCGAAAGTAAAATTCTATGTACCGACTTGACAGAAAATCCTAGGAAGTTCTGGTCTTACGTTAAATCAGTAAGTGGCTCGAAACAGCATATCCAGACACTACGGGATGATGATGGCATTGAAACAGAGGATGACACGCGTAAAGCTGAAATACTAAACACCTTTTTCCAAAGCTGTTTCACAGAGGAAGACCGCACTGCAGTTCCTTCTCTAAATCCTCGCACAAACGAAAAAATGGCTGACATCGAAATAAGTGTCCAAGGAATAGAAAAGCAACTGGAATCACTCAATAGAGGAAAGTCCACTGGACCTGACGGGATACCAATTCGATTCTACACAGAGTACGAGAAAGAACTTGCCCCCCTTCTAACAGCCGTGTACCGCAAGTCTCTAGAGGAACGGAGGGTTCCAAATGATTGGAAAAGAGCACAGATAGTCCCAGTCTTCAAGAAGGGTCGTCGAGCAGATGCGCAAAACTATAGACCTATATCTCTTACGTCGATCTCTTGTAGAATTTTAGAACATGTTTTTTGCTCGCGTATCATGTCATTTCTGGAAACCCAGAATCTACTATGTAGGAATCAACATGGATTCCGGAAACAGCGATCGTGTGAGACCCAACTCGCCTTATTTGTTCATGAGACCCAGAAAATATTAGATACAGGCTCCCAGGTAGATGCTATTTTTCTTGACTTCCGGAAGGCGTTCGATACAGTTCCGCACTGTCGCCTGATAAACAAAGTAAGAGCCTACGGAATATCAGACCAGCTGTGTGGCTGGATTGAAGAGTTTTTAGCAAACAGAACACAGCATGTTGTTATCAATGGAGAGACGTCTACAGACGTTAAAGTAACCTCTGGCGTGCCACAGGGGAGTGTTATGGGACCATTGCTTTTCACAATATATATAAATGACTTAGTAGATAGTGTCGGAAGTTCCATGCGGCTTTTCGCGGATGATGCTGTAGTATACAGAGAAGTTGCTGCATTAGAAAATTGTAGCGAAATACAGGAAGATCTGCAGCGGATAGGCACTTGGTGCAGTGAGTGGCAACTGACCCTTAACATAGACAAATGTAATGTATTGCGAATACATAGAAAGAAGGATCCTTTATTGTATGATTATATGATAGCGGAACAAACACTGGTAGCAGTTACTTCTGTAAAATATCTGGGAGTATGCGTACGGAACGATTTGAAGTGGAATGATCATATAAAACTAATTGTTGGTAAGGCGGGTACCAGGTTGAGATTCATTGGGAGAGTGCTTAGAAAATGTAGTCCATCAACAAAGGAGGTGGCTTACAAAACACTCGTTCGACCTATACTTGAGTATTGCTCATCAGTGTGGGATCCGTACCAGGTCGGGTTGACGGAGGAGATAGAGAAGATCCAAAGAAGAGCGGCGCGTTTCGTCACTGGGTTATTTGGTAACCTTGATAGCGTTACGGAGATGTTTAATAAACTCAAGTGGCAGACTCTGCAAGAGAGGCGCTCTGCATCGTGGTGTAGCTTGCTCGCCAGGTTTCGAGAGGGTGCGTTTCTGGATGAGGTATCGAATATATTGCTTCCCCCTACTTATACTTCCCGAGGAGATCACGAATGTAAAATTAGAGAGATTAGAGCGCGCACGGAGGCTTTCAGACAGTCGTTCTTCCCGCGAACCATACGCGACTGGAACAGGAAAGGGAGGTAATGACAGTGGCACGTAAAGTGCCCTCCGCCACACACCGTTAGGTGGCTTGCGGAGTATCAATGTAGATGTAGATGTAGATGAACAGAAGAAATAACGTATATGACCGTACTTTGGAGTTGTATACTTTCATAGAATAACTAGTCGAGCAGAGCCTTCGTGATACACGGGAACAACTATGAATTTGTCTCCAAGATACGTACCTGTTTTATTATTATTCGATCGCCTCCATGAGCTAAGATTGCAGAGAGCACGAGAACGTATCAAAAATTACCACACCCATCATTTGGCGGGTGCTCTACTGTAATCTACTTACTTCTTGTAAATGGTTTATTCTACTACTCCCATTTCATACGACTAATAATAAATATTTGCGAGGTACATGTGTGCAAAGAATTGAGGATATCGAACCTTTCTTAAAAGTGGGCCGCGCGGGGTAGCCGTGCGGTCCGGGGCGTCTCGTCACGGTTCGCACTGCTCCTCCCGTCCGAGGTTCGAGTCATCCCTCGGGCATGGGTGTGTGTGTTGTCCTTAGCTTAAGTTAGTTTAAGTTAGATTAAGTAGTGTGTAAGCTTAGTGACCGATGACCTAAGCTCTTTGATACCATAAGCCCTTACCACAAATTTCCAAAAAAGTCTTAAAAGTGACACAATGAACCCCTGCTAGAAGGACCACCATCCCTCGTTGTGACGGATACGGATATATGAACATTAACTTTCAGACCTGTCCACAGCTACTGCTCTTTGCCCTCCTGATTCGTTCATGGCATTCTGCAGTCCCTTTGTTGATGTGGAAGTAAATTTTATTGCTCATTTGGTGCAGTTTGTGATGATCACATTTCAGCTTCATTATGACGATTCCAAGATGTGATTTGCCTGAAGATGAAATTATAAAATATTAGATTCTGCTGTCAGGTGATGAATCCGAAGCTGAAGATCCTTGTAATGTTCGTGAAATCGATAAATTACAAGAAGATGACACTGAAAAAGTTATTTACGACGAGGACTATATCCCTACTGTGGATGTCATGAGTGGACTCTCCAGCGACGTTGCACCTACTGGACAGGAATAGGCCGAAGACAGACAAACCAGTGTTACTTTACCTCTAGCAGGTACGTTTGCACAGCCTTTGCATTACTGTTCTAGTGCACGGCGGCTACTAATTAATAACAGAATATTTCAAAATACAAAGAACCGTAAGAAAATAGAGCATGTCACACACTGCACGATTGTGATTGGACCATTGGCCTCGACGCAACAGAAGCCACTATATCACTTAGGCACGTACGAGGCGTATATGGAGCAAAACGTTTCTGTTGAAATTGTTATGATCGAATACATGGGGACCAGCATTTTTCTGGAAGACAGTGATCAGAAATGAATTCACTAAAATTTGGCAGTTTTTCCGATTTCATGAAAAGGACTAAAGACAGATCGCTTTGAGCCTGCTATCACTGTGTGGAACCTTCTCATTGCAGCGTTAAACTCCAAGTGAAAATATCACTGTTGGTGAGCAACTGTTTCCATTCAAACCTGGATTCTCTTTCGTTCAATAATTAGCAATAAACCAGATAAATTAGGAACAAGGTTTTGGCTTGCACTTGATACAAATTCTAGGTATCTGGTGAATAGTTTTCCTTACCTAGTCAAAGATGAGCAGCGCCCCACAGGCGTTCCTGTTGCAGTGCATTTCGTGACGCATCTTATACAGCACTTTGTTTCCGCAGGAAGAAATATAAGATGTGACTTTTTTTTCACAGTCAAATGCCTTGCAGAAACTTTGAAATCTAAGAGTACAAGAAATGTAGGCAGATTGAAAAAAAGCTAGAAGGGCAATCCTAATCAACAAAATATAGTGGAGCACCTTTATACTTTGTAAGCCAGATGACATGCTACCAGGGGAAAAATGTGCTTCTTTTTAGTTCAGTGCTGCTACTGTCGCAGTTTCGAATCCTGCCTCCGGCATGGTTGTGTGTGATGTCCTTAGGTTAGGTTTACGTAGTTCTAAGTCTAGGGGACTGATGACCTCAGATGTTAAGTCCCATAGTGCTCAGAGCCATATGAACCATTTTTGAAGTAAAAGTTACCAGAATCAGTGGCGAACTACAATACCATAAAGTACGGCAGTGATGTTAGCGACCAAATGGCTCGATTTCACTGTTAAGGGGCTCCGGAAAGGCTCAAAATCATGAAAAGTTCGATTTTTACTTTTTTGCGTTTTCTGAATCTGCAGACTATTACCTTTTAATAGATATATAATTTATTCAATTCCGAAGACTACAACTATTTTTAAATTTTTTTTGAAATGTGTTCTACATGGGCGTGACCCACTGTGGCGCTGTTAAACTGCTGTCAAATGGTGTTATTATTAACGTCCGTGCTCATCAGGTACATTTTAGTGATGTGAGATAAAGTATGTGTTGTGGCTAACCTATGATGGTTCAATATATATCGCTGGTGTGATTGTCGATTGTTTCATGTTTATTTACTCTGTCGTTATCTCGAAAATATTCCTAATTAATTCTGTTTCTTGAGTCTCTGTTTTGTTGAATAATAATTAAGAGTAAAAGTAAAGTTATTAGAAATCCTCTGAAGGCTTTTAAGAAAAGGAGAAATGTTGGAAAGCCAAAGGTATGTGTTATTACTGTAAACAATAAAGACGATAACCAAATGAGTGAACCTAACCTCTCAAGTACACCTGCCCATAGCAGTCAAAGTGGGAAAGAAAATACTTCACAGAAGAAGCTTGGTTCAATGAGTGAAAACTATGAATGTTTTATGGGCGAATCGGATGTGAATGAAATATTTGATATGTCGGTTCTCAAAGGAATTTTTTCAAACTGTGGAAGATGGATTAATTGTAGTGAAGTTGGTCTGGAACTCTCCATAATAAAGCACGTAGGACTTGCTAGTGAAATACAACTGAAATGTGATAAGTGTTCATACATGACCACCTTTTGGAACAGTGTTGCAGTAACTGCAACTGAAGAAAATGGTAGCAAAATCTACGAACACAACAACGAGCGATGCTTGCTTTAGACAAGGAACGCCTTCGGGCTACAGACAGGGCTGTAAAGAGTCTAGAAATACAAGCAAGAGTAAACAGGAGGAGGGACAAGAGGAAGCTGGAGGAGGAGTTTGCAGAGGATGAAGATAATCCATCCTATGGACCTGGAATGCACTAAAAAGTTAATTCAATCTTTGTCGCTCGATTCCTAAAACTTTTATTTTCTCATACTAATTACATGTTTTCTAAGGATCTTCCAAACATAATTGTTTCAAACTTTCAGTAATTGTTACGCAGTACCTTCTGCATAATTTAACACAGCCTTTTTCCAAAAAACTGTATATTTTTGAATATATAAATAAAAAATTGCAAAAAAATGTTGTGAATTTTCATTACAATTGAAAAAAAATCATCTTTAATAACTGAACTAAAATTTTGTAAAACCCCTGTGTTAAGTTGTAGCCCATATTCCAATAAATAATCTGTAAAAAGTTCAACTTCCTACCTCAAATACTTTGTGAGGAAAGATGTAATTTATAAGCGTTATTTTAACATTGCAAGTATAGGGCGTTCCGGAGCCCCTTAGGTACGGATGTTGCAGATGACGTTTTCTTCAATGTGTTTGACTTGGCAGCTACTAATGAATGGGTACTCTATAAGAAAGCAACAGATGAGAAAAGAAGCAGACGTCAGCCTTTATTCAAGTTGACAGAAGATCTGACTTCAGCACATGCTGTAAGGGCACAAGGATACAAAATATACTGCCTAAAGCAATACCGCAACATAGTAACTTTCGCAAGACTCGTCAAACTGGAGGATGTTGAGGGAATAATAGGAGCCGGCCGCTGTAGCCGAGCGGTACTAGACGCTGCAGTCTGGAACCGTGCGACCGCTACTGTCGCAGGTTCGAATCCTGCCTCGGGCGTGGATGTGTGTGATGTCCTTAGGTTAGTTAGGTTTAAGTAGTTCTAAGTTCTAGGGGACTGATGACCTCAGATGTTAAGGCCCATAGTGCTCAGAGCCATTTGAACCAATAATAGGAGCAAGCATTAGGTACAAAGTGCAGGAAGTATGTTGGCGGATCATGTTTAGGCAACACTGAATACACCTGTGCTAGGTACTAGGTGCTAGGTGCTAGGTACCTTTGAAGGAGCGAAATCAGGTTATGAACATTTTCTCCGTGCTATTTCAAGTTTTATGTTAAAACTTACGTTTGGGCTAAGGGAAGTTTTCCATTTCACATTTAGTTATGGAATATCCATTTGGATTGTAAGATGTAAAATGTTCATTGTACCACGTACTTTTTCAGAAAAAATTAAAATTGTATCGCGGTAAACTGTAAAAACAGTATGAAATAAATTGGCATATATCCAAATTTATTTACAATTTTGAAAAAAGCAAATAAAGCTGCACCGTCATAATGACAGGTTGTTCCTTCTAGGTAAAACACAATCTCTGGTCCTTGCAGGGTTAATTGGAACCACTTGGAAAATGGGTACATGAAAAAGGGAGTACAGAGTCTACTGAATGTCGATCGCTTCTTGCTGCATAAAGTCAGTTGTCGTGTGAGTTTACGGGTACATATGATAGACAACCGACCCGATATGAGCACCATGGGACATGTACGGACCAACGATTTAGTATTACGTATTGAGAGTTTCACTCTATTCTCTGGACCAGAATTATAAAAAAAAGACAATATATATATATATATATATATATATATATATATATATATAGTAAGGAGTATTGTTACATGTTGTGCAGACCTGTGGGAGTTGAATAGAAAGCAGACGCTTGATGATGATGTGGTATTTCGAGAGTGGACCATGCGAGCAGTAACACAGTGAGACTATTATAGGAACAAACGAGACGCAAATCGGTACAACGTAAATAAAACACCAATTTGGACTCTTCCTTTAGGAAAGATTTGTAACAACACTTGGCCAATGTGAATTTGGAAATCAGTATGGAGGAAAAGTAAGGGAGGACGCTCAATAATAATATGGAAGTTTATGAGGCAATGACTAGAGGGGTCTTCATGAAGAGGACTGGTTGAGTAGAGAGAGATAAGCGACAAGCGGTGACAACGGTACGTAACAGTCGTGATTTGGTATAGGTAACACTCCTACCAATATCGGTGATTAAAGGAGACAAGGTTCAGTATTATTGCTGACTGCTAAATGGCTGTTGTCTTCATTGACGTTCTCGCTTCCAAACAAGCCTCTTATCGAACACGGCGGGAACTCGCCAGATGTCCTGAAGCAAGGGCCCAGAGGTTATAAACCATTTCCTTCCTGATATTTTTAGTTTTCGTGGCCTGCGGTAGGCCATCTACAGAGATCATAGCCTAACAGTTTTAAACTCTTTGTGTGCCAGAGGCATACGAACTTCATACAAAGCAGGTGAGAATACTTTTCAAATTCTTTAAATATCTGACAAGAGATGATCAGAGTAATAACAAATTATCTGCTGCTAAACACCTAAGGGTAACTCGTTTCATGTTGCGTTAATAGTTTCAGTTTAACTCCCATCATCAGGTACATATACATGCAAGAATAACAACCCATGTCAAATGTGAAAACTAAGACTAATTTTTTTCTAATGCACTGCCAAGTCCACACTGAATCTCAAGCCATTAGTACCACAAACAAGTTTTCACAATTAATTGTATCCGTATGTTTTTCAGGAGATGTTTCGTCCTTACTAATGTAGTATTCCAGTTATAGTGAATACCATAACTGTAAGAATTTTGATTGCTACAAAACAAAATCACTGTTTTCGTATAACCTACAGGAATGCAGCGAGGTGACATCATCGACAACCGCCGGTATCTCGAGAGTAGCACACCCTGGTACTTTCAAGGCAAAACTGCAGCAAGTAAGTGCCGTGCAAGGAAATTTAAAACCTCGGTTTGCAGAGAACTCCGGAAATATAACTCCTACACACACTGTAAGCACTAGCACCAACACAAACCGAAGATGACCAACGTTAGTTGCTACCGATAGTGAAATTAACAGGGGAGCCAGAGCAAACTCTGTTTCTTGGCAAGGGAGAGAACAGGATTCCAAGCAGAATTTAAACAGAAATTCTGCCCTCTCCGTTTTCAAAAAAACGGAGGGACAAAGTTTATGCTACCTCACCTGCTGATTATTAACCCTTTAAATGCTCTGGACGTGTTAACGCGCGCGCCATTGTACCTATCCCTGTGTGCTCTGAACGCATTTACGCGCGTCATCAGTCCTTCTACCTGGTACTCTGAACGTGTCTACGCGTAGATACGTTCAGAATACCAGGTAGAAGGACTGATCTTTCCAGGGTTCTCTGAAGGCCGAGGTTTTAAATTCCTTTGCATAACGCTTACTTGTTGAAGTTTTGCCTTCAAAATGACAGGGTGTGCTTCTGTCGAAATATCGGCGGTTGTCGACGAAGTCACCCTGTTGCATTCCCGTAAGTTATTTGGGCATTGAATAAGCTGTGAGAAACTCGGGTCTCACAAAATCACTGTTGTGGTAGAGACCGTTTTTGGATGTCAGGGTCCGCAGCTCGTGGTCGTGCGGTAGCGTTCTCGCTTCCCACGCCCGGGTTCCCGGGTTCGATTCCCGGCGGGGTCAGGGATTTTCTCTGCCTCGTGATGACTGGGTGTTGTGTGATGTCCTTAGGTTAGTTAGGTTTAAGTAGTTCTTAGTTCTAGGGGACCGACGACCATAGATGTTAAGTCCCATAGTGCTCAGAGACATTTGAACCATTTTTTTGGATGTCAGACTTTGAAACCTCCTCCAACAAAGGAAATCCGTTGAAGTGCTGACTAGAAGAAAAAGATAAAAATCCATCGATTTAAACCGAGAATTACGTTACGGTGAAAGATGGAGCATAAGGAATTGTTAATAATATGATGTTACAAGCACCCGAAATGTAGTACCATAGGAATGAATTAAAGGCAGATTGAGAAAATATGAAAAGTAATGAGGGAAGACGTTTCTCAAAAGGCAATATATTGCCAGAGCATAGGTGGTTAACAGCCCGGGAAGACGCTTCTCAAAAGGCAATATATTGCCAGAGCATAGGCAGTTAACAGCTCATACCCTAAGATATACATTTTCAAAGTGATAATCAACATATCAGTAACGACAATAAAACGACATAAACAAAGGACTGGAATATACCAGTGAGATAACTGAGGATGCAGTTTGTAACAGTTCTGGAGATACGATGAATTTTGGCACATGTTTGGCTTTCTTGCAATTCCTGTAACTAATATTCTAACGAAAATTAGGAGAAAGCAGAGCCAGAACGCCGTGTTCTCCTAAACTCAAAAGTACTTTGAAGTTCTCTTGTCACTGATGCATTATGTTTTACCTGTAAGCGTGTATACTAAGATTTATATGACAATATTTACTCGTATGTACAATGTCATCATCTTCTAGGACTCTTTGTTGTTACCCGTTCAACTACCATAAAAATTATGTAACCTTAAAACTAAGTTACTTTCCATACTGCCCGCAGATTCTGATTCCTCACCGCTATTTATCAGCTTCCCTCAGCTTATCGGACAGTTTTTGCGACATGAGAATGTGTATCTGGATTAAATTCATGTCTTCGCAGTGATACTAATGATGATAATCCGTCCGTCGGATGGAAACGTTTATCCTTGAGGTTTGAGGAATAGGCATTGGGTTTTACCCTCGCTGTTCTCTCACCACTATACTGTACAGCGACACTACACTATATACACATCAATTATAGTCGCCTACTCTAAACAGATACACTTAAGATACGACACTCACACACAGCGAGGAAAGGCTTCAATGTGCGGGGAAGAAAGAAAACATTTACGGTTAGACTGCAGTATCCACCACTCGAGATATCCCAACCTACAATCACATACTACTCCTTTTTTCCGAGCGAACCGGCTAGTAGTAAAAACCTGAGCTCATATTTGGGAGGATGGTGATCCAAATGCGCGTCCGGCAATCCAGAATTGAGGTTTCCCTAAATCGCTTACATCAAATGCCGTTTTTGTTCCCCAACCTTCCCCCCATGCAATCTCGCCTCCTCATCGACGAGACCTTATACTCTGTTTTCCTTACTTTTCAGGGATACTTCCATGTACCATGCCGTATCTGCTAAACGGGGGTGATTTCACGATTTATCTCTGTAATAGGATTGAATACAGCTGAAAGTAGTCTGCTACGCACGAATGTAAAAGCACTGGTAGAATATCGAAGAAAAATAGGTGTCTGCCGGCCGCGGTGGTCTCGCGGTTCTAGGCGCTCAGTCCGGAACCGCGCGACTGCTACGGTCGCAGGTTCGAATCCTGCCTCGGGCATGGATGTGTGTGATGTCCTTAGATTAGTTAGGTTCAAGTAGTTCTAAGTTCTAGGGGACTGATGACAACAGATGTTAAGTCCCATAGTGCTCAGAGCCATTTGAACCATTTTTGAAACAAAAATAGGTGTCTACGTTAAAATCCCAGAAAACCAATATTTTGCACATAGAAGCATACAAAATTATGGTTGTAATTACATAAGGTCCGAGCAAACAAGCGCTTACAAAGAAGAAATTATCTCGATACTGAAACAGTTATGGAACGAAAAATAGAAAAAGGCAAAGCGGTAAGTTTACAGTTCTGCTTCTAATTATGTATTTCACATGTTTTTGCGTTTACCAAGTCGCTGTTCCGCTTGGCACTGTATTCATCTCATTCATCTATCTTTTGTTTATCCACTGCCACGTAATGTGACTCTGAAAGGAGGATCGGTCCACTGCTGATGAATATTGTCAAGATAGTGTTCATGAGATAGTAGCTTGTTACTTGGTCCTATGTACAGTGCACAGAAAGTAAATCTAACAAGATAATCCAGTCAATAAAGAGATCTGTTATTAAAACTCAACTTTCAGCAAAACCCAATGATTTTCCATTTTCTATTGGCCTTCCAAACATGTTTCGACACCTACGTGTCATCTGCAGTGGGTCTCCTTTTAGTTCTGTAAAACATTCCACAAAAGTTCTCGTTGGTTTTCTGCTTCAGGCTTTTTTTTTTTTTTTTGCGACTGTTCTCCTGAAATGGCATTAATTTTAAAGATTGGGCTGTACAAGACCACCGGCTTTTATGCACTTTATTGCCTGACAGGTTGTTACCTGCAAAGCAATCAGAAGTTTATGTTCTTTTTCTCGGACTCTTAAACGAAAACATTAGTCTTTGAGTCCGCCTGCTTAGCTGGATGGCAACGTACTCGCCTCCCTTTCAAGCGGGCCCGGGTTCGATTCCCGGCCAAGTTGGAGATTTTTCTCCACTCGGTGACAGGGTGTTGTGTTGTGCCCATCACAGTTTCATCCTCATCACCGGCGCGCAAGTCGCCCAATGTGGCGTCGACTGAAGTAAGACTCGTACTTGGCGGTCGAGCTTCCCCGGATGGGGCCTCCTGGCCGACTATACCACACGCTCATTTCATTTCATTAGCCTCTGAACAACGATTAATGTTCTTGCGACTGCTTTGCACATGACATGCTGTCAAGCCATAAAACACAAAAAGCAGGCCAACCAGAACAATGAGAAACAAAATATTCTGAGTGGCCTTTCGTAACAACAATAATAGAGTGTTGTTGTTGTTGTAGTCTTCAGTCCTGAGACTGGTTTGATGCAGCTCTGCATGCTACTCTATCCTGTGCAAGCTTCTTCATCTCAGAGTACCTACTGCAACCTACATCCTTCTGAATCTGCTTAGTGTATTCATCTCTTGGCCTATCTCTACGATTTTTACCCTCCACGCTGCCCTCCAATACTAAATTGGAGATCCCTTGATGCCTCAGAATATGCCCTACCAACCGACCCCTTCTTCTAGTCAAGTTGTGCCACAAATTTCTCTTCTCTCCTATTCTATTCAATAACTCCTCATTAGTTATGTGATCTACCCATCGACTCTTCAGCATTCTTCTGTAGCACCACATTTCGAAAGCTTCTATTCTCTTCTTGTCCAAACTATTTATCGTCCACGTTTCACTTCCATACATGGTTACACTCCATACAAATATTTTCAGAAACGACTTCCTGACACTTAAATCTATACTCGATGTTAACAAATTTCTCTTCTTCAGAAACGCTTTCCTTGCCATTACCAGTCTACATTTTATATCCTCTCTACTTCGACCATCATCAGTTATTTTGATCCCCAAATAGCAAAACTCATTTACTACTTTAAGCGTCTCATTTCCTAATCTAATTCCCGCAGCATCACCCGATTTAATTCGACTGCATTCCATTATCCTCGTTTTGCTTTTGTTGATGTTCATTTTATATCCTCCTTTCAAGCCACTGTCCTTTCCACTGAGCTGCTCTTCGAGGTCCTTTGCTCTCTCTGATAGAATTACAATGTCATCGGCGAACCTCAAAGTTTTTATTTCTTCTCCATGGTTTTATGTCCTACTCCGAATTTTTCTTTTGTTTCCTTTACTGCTTGCTCAATATACAGATTGTATAACATCGGATCGGGGATAGGCTACAGCCCTGTCCCACTCCCTTCCCAACCACTGCTTCCCTTTCATGCCCCTCGTCTCTTATAACTACCATCTGGTTACTACTACCTGATCAGAAGTATAAGGACAAACCTTTGTAATGCGGACATGACCCCTGGATGTAATGAGAAGCAGGCCTGCCAGTATGGGAGGAGGTGGGTTGCTCAGGAGAGCTCACTGACTTCGAATATGGAATAGTCGTTGGATGTCACCTGGACAAGAAATCGATGAGGTGCACTTTAAGTCTTCTAAAGTGCCCAGGTCCACTGTTGGTGATGTGACTTTGAAGTGGAATCGCGAAGAAACAACCAAGACCAGGTAGACCTCATCTACTGACGGGGAGGGACCGTCGAGCATTGCCGATTATTGTGGCAGAAATACCGCATGAAATCAGCGGAAGCAATCACGGTAGGTTCGAAAGTGCTACTAGCAGTCCAGGTACCATATTGACTCCGCCCAGGAACTTAAAAACATTGGCGTAGAGTGATCAAGCAGCTCCTTGTAAGCCATACATTTCTGCCCCAATGCCTAGCGATACTTGAGGCGGAGTAAAGGGCCGGATCACTGGACACTTGATGACCGAAACGATTGATTTGATGACTCATGCTGTACCCAGGAGAAATCCGATGTAAGGGTTTGGGTTTGGCGGATGCCTGGAGAACATTAGCTTCCAACATGCGTTGCGCCAACAGGGAAGTACGCAGAAAGTGGTATTACTGTAATGGGATGTTTTTCATGGTTAGGATTTTGTCCCCACTAAATGCGAAAGCGTATGTACACATTTTAGAGCTTTTTTGTTGCTTTCAGTAAATGAATGGTTTGGAGGCAATGGTTATTTGTCTCAGCACGACAATGCATCCTGTCATAAAGCATGTTCTGTGGCCATTAACATTCCTGAAATGGACTAACCTGCCTAGAGGCCCGACATAGCCGAGCGCCCAATATCGCTACCGTCTCTGATTCTAGAGAAAAAAGGGATGCTACTCATTCAGACATTTAGACAGCAGAACTCAAGCTGTTATACATGGAAAGGGTGGACACAACCAACGTGAATGTACACTAACAAGTACTTCGAAGCTTTTGATCAGATTGTTTTAAGTAGCGTGTCTTAGCTGCCGCACCACGCATATGGACCTACCCCGATCCCCACATCCTTCCTCTGAGCAAGCACTGAGGTTGTTTTCTTCAGCAAGATACGACGATGTGCAAACTAATACGAGGCAAGTTCGGAAGGCAAGTTTCGACATTGTTTTCGAAAGCGACAGAAACAAACACCATACGAATCCACACCCATTGCTGGTTCGACAACGGATGGGGTGTCGGCAGAGGAGAAATGACGCAAGTGCATAGTGCCGAAGAAGAGTTTCGACTGACTGGGGTGCCCGAGGCTATTCGAGTACGCGTCACGATGAAAGACGGACATGCAACGACAGTGTGATCGCTAATGGTGAAACGTCCCCTTTGAGAAATTAAGCATGACAGTGCTGGAAAAACTCTTACGTTTTTCTCTTCACTTATTCTGATCGTCACTAAACTGACACACAATATTTTTAGCGCAACACAATCTGACTTTCAATAATCCCTACAAAAGAATGGCCATGACTAACAATAACCTACACCTTTCATGAATCACTTACCTCACAAAAATCTTCGTTACTCGAACTACTGCAATACAGCGAGCGCAAATACTGCCAGCTGAATAAAATATTCTAACTACTGAAGGCAGTAACAGTTAGCAAATGAAAGATTTTGATACAGAACAAACAATTTATTTACCTTAATAGTGTTCAAAAGTCATAATATATATTCATCAGATCATGAAATCCAGTTTTACAAATTTCCTCTTTCTGACGGACACACGTCCAGATCGTCCGCTCTCAAAATTTTGGCATCTCTCTCCCCACATCCACCACTGCTGGCGGCTCACCTCCAACTTCCCAACACTACACAAGCAAATATTCCAACAATGAGTCCAACAAGCCACAGACTGCACACAGCGCAGTCAGCGATCTTCGTACAGAGCATTACGTGGCGTTACCAACATAAAAACCTAAACAGCCTACTTACAATGGAAATTCAGTATAAAGAGGACGTGGCACAACCGTGTCTGTTATCAATAAACGCTTACAGACCGGTATAGTGAAGATCTCACTCAAATGGTTGGTCGCTGGTTTTGCATGTTCAGAGTAGCATTGAAAGCCGGACTCTCAGAACGTCACATCCAAAACAATGCTCAGATGGAGCAGGTTGTTGACACTTTTAGCAAACTGGTTTCTACAAACTGATTGCACGCTATGACAAATATCAGTGGCGAAAACCTCTAGAAATAGTGCGATGTGTATCCCTTGGTGTGGCTGATTTTGGCAGTAAAATTTCGGTGTGAAGAACAATGACGAAACTTCCTTTAGGAAAGCCCCTTGTACGCTGCTGGCCATTAAAATTGCTGCACCACGAAGGTGAAGTGCTACAGACGCGAAATTTAACCGACAGGAAGAAGATGCTGTGATATGTAAATGATTAGGTTTTCAGAGCATTCACACAAGGTTGGCGCCGGTGGTGACTCCTACAAAGTACTGACATGAGGAAAGTTTCCAACCGATTTCTCATATACAAACAGCAGTTGACCGGCGTTGCATGGTGAAACGTTGTTGTGATGCCTCGCGTAAGGAGGAGAAATGAGTACCATTACGTTTGCGGCTTTGATAAAGGTCGGATTGTAGCCCATCGCGATTGCGGTTAATCGTATCGCGACATTGCTGCTCGCGTTGGTCGAGATCTGTTAGCAGAATATGGAATCGGTGGGTTCAGGAGGGTAATAAGGAACGCCATGCTGGATCCCAACGGCCTCGTATCACTAGCAGTCGGGATGACAGGCATCTTATCCGCACGGATCGTGCAGCCACTTCTCGATCCCTGAGTCAACAGATGGAGACATATGCAAGACAACAACCATCTGCACGAACAGTTCGATGACCTTTGCAGCAGCATGGACTATCACCTCGGAGACCATGGCTGCGGTTACCCTTGACGCTGCATCACAATAAGAGCGCCTGTTATGGTTTACTCAACGACGAACCTGGGTGCACGAATGGCAAAACGTCATTTTTTCGGATGAATCCAGGTTCTGTTTACAGCATCATAATGGTCGCATCCGTGTATTCGTCATCGCCATACTGGGTTATCACCCGGCACGACGGTACGGGGTGCCTTTGGTTACACGTCTCGGTCACCTCTTGTTCGCATTGACGGCACTTTGAACAGTGGACGTTACATTTCAGATGTGTTACGACCCGTGGCTTTACCCTTCATTCGATCCCTGCGAAACCCTACATTTCAGTAGGATAATGCACGACCGCATGTTGCAGGTCCTGTACGGGCCTTTCTTGATACAGAAACTGTTCGAGTGTTGCCCTGGCCAGCACATTCTCCAGATCTCTCACCAACTGAAAACGTCTGGTCAATGGCGGCCGAGCAACTGGCTCGTCACAATACGCCAGTCACTACTCTTGATGAACTGTGGTATCGTGTTGAAGCTGCATTGGCAGCTGTACCTGTATACGCCATCCAAGCTCTGTTTGACTCAATGCCGAGGCGTACCGAGGCCGTTTTCACGGCCAGAAGTGGTTGTTCAGGGTACTGATTTCTCAGGATCTATACACCCAAATTGCGTAAAAATCTGATCAAATGTCAGTTCTAGTATAATATATTTGTCCAATGAATACCCATCTGCATTTCTTCTTGGTGTAGCAATTTTAATGGCCAGTAGTGTAGTTTCCCTGAGTGTTAAGGAACAGTAATATACATTAGACAACCTGCGGAAAAAACAGATTTTTGAAAGAAGACGACAGTGATATTTTAGGCAGGAGCCGTGTGAGCCGCCGGAGCTCGGGACGGACCCGCGTGCTGGCGGACGACGTCGTCCCCGCGTGGGACCGGCGGCCGCGCCGCCTCCGCGCTGCCGGACCTGTGTGTACTGCGGACGGGCCGCCGTAATCTGCCCCTCCCCATCTGGCGCGACCGCATCCCCCGCTTAATGGTCCCGGCCCTGGATTTCGTATCTGGTGACGGTGATCGCTGCTTCATTTACGACGCGTGTCTCTCGAAATAGGGCGTGACCCGTTCTAAAAACGTTTCTCTCACTGCCGCTGATGATGCTGCAGCTGGGCGCGACAAGGCGCCGGTAAAAAATAAAACCAAAACTATGCCGGCTGGTGACAAAATAATCGATATATCCCGTGAGTTTTCTCGTCTCGAAATGTGAGGTTACCGTTGTCGTAAACTACTTCCAGTCTGGCACGTTCCTAAGGAAAGCTAGTGTCAAATGTAGAAAACAATGGAAGATAGAGCATTGCTGTCCAGTCATAAATTAAGGCAAAGAAAACGGACGCTGTGAATGATGCAAATGATAATCGTACCACCATTTGGAGGATGTCTCAAGAAAACACTGATTGGTTTACAAGAAGGAACACATATCCGGAGCCGGCCGGGGTGGTGGAGCGGTTCTAGGCGCTACAGTCTGGAACCGCGTAACCGATACGGTCGCAGGTTCGAATCCTGCCTCTGGCATGGATGTGTGTGATGTCCTTAGGTTAGTTAGGTTTAAGTAGTTCTATGTTCTAGGGGACTGATGACGTCAGAAGTTAAGTCACATTGTGCCCAGAGAAATTTGATCCATTTTGAATATATCCGGAAAGACACGGCTTGGGCGCTGGAGAACGTCTAAGTCTGAGATGGGAGTGGTGTTCCACATTATGTCAATAAATCCTACATGAGTAGCAAATTGCGCAGTCTGCATTGCAAACGGGCTTCGAACTGTGTACCTGCAGAGCCTACATCTGAGGTTCTGATGCTCAAGCACATGAGCCAATACGTGCGGCTGGGTTTGATCTATTTCAGTAACTCCTGGACTTGCCATACACCATACTCTTCATACCACCCCACAGAAAACAGTCAAGAGGTGTTAGATCTGGCGATCGTGCTGGCCAAGGGACCGGTCCAGCGCTACCAGTCCACTGGGATATCCGAAGTCGAGGAGATTCCACACTGCGACATCAAAGTGCCATGGAGCTTTGTCGTGATGCAGCCTCATGTCCGTCCGAGCATTTAGTGGCACTGCATCCATTAGTGTAAGCAAAAAGCATTTAATGCAGGTGACATAGAACGCTACTGTTGGTCTGTTTGGCAGCAGATATGATCCAATGATATAGTCTACAATTCTGTCTTTAGAGCAACATTTCAGGTTCACAAAAGAAATAATATTACAAACCCCCTGACAGTTAGAAAATGAGTGCTTATTGCTATTTGTAAGCCACTTAGTTTGCAGATGCCTAATCTGGAGAAGGATTCAGATCACTACGCGTTTAGAGTGGAGCTCAATGTGAAGAAAGACACGACGGAAGTCTATGAAAGGATACGTCTTTATTTAAGCTGACTTAACGCTCGCAGCAGGCTGATATCTTACCAAGTTGCTAATTATATGGTCTCATAGTTAAAGAAGGAAATAGCTCTTCCCAGAGGACGAACACTAAGGAAGTAAGCTCTGTCTCGCGAAACGTGGCGGATGAATTCTACCGTCCCACGGTTTGATTGGCCGAAGCTGGTCGAAGCCCTTTGCTAGAGCTAAGAGATTCCTGCACCATCTCTACTTGACAACGATACCTCATACTAGCAGAAAGAGGCAGTTCTTGACTAAACGTCTGTGGTGACTTGCGGCGAGCATGGAGGAATCCTGCGACATATGAAAAGCGTTCGTTGTAAACGGCAGTCTTCCAGACTTGTGTTGGAAACCAAAGTAATAGCGCCCCTGTGTTGGTGATTTTGAATCACTTGCGCACGTGGATTTTCGTCCACCCAAACATGCATCTTTTTACAGGTTTAATACGCCGCCTTTAGTAAGCTTGCGTTCATTCGTGAATAGCACCAAGCTCGAGAGCTGTGGCTGGGGTACACATTCTTGTAGATACCACTGTTGTAAATACCACTTTACAGACGAATGGAGAAGCTGGTAGAAGCCGACCTCGGGGAAGATCAGTTTGGATTCCGTAGAAATGTTGGAACACGTGGGGCAATACTGACCCTACGAAGATAGATTAAGGAAAGACAAACCTACATTTCTAGCATTTGCAGGCTTAGAGAAAGCTTTTGACAATTTTGACTGGAATACTCTGTTTCAAATTCTGAAGGTGGCAGAGGTGACAGACAGATCGAAAAGCTATTTACAATCTGTACAGAAACCATATGGCAGTTATAAGAGTCGAGGGGCATGAAAGGGAAGCATTGGTTGGGAAAGGAGTGAGACGGGGTTGTAACTTATCCCCGATGTTACTCAATCTGTATATTCAGCAAGCACTAAAGGAAACGAAAAAAAAAAATTCGGAGTAGGAATTAAAACCCACGGAGAAGAAATAAAAACTTTGAGGTTCGCCGTTGACATTGTAATTCTGTCGGAGACAGCAATGGACCTGGAAGTGCAGTTGAACGGGATGGCCAATGTCTTGAGAGGAGGATATAATATGAACATCAACAAAAGCCAGACGAGGATAATGTAATGTAGTCGAATAAAACTGGATGATACTGAGGGAATTAGATTAGGAAATGAGACACTTAAAGTAGTAAAGGAGTTTTGCTATTTGGGGAGCGAAATAACTGATGATGGTCGAAGTAGAGAGGACAAAAAATGTAGACTGGCGATGGCAAGGAAAGCGTTTCTGAAGAAGAGAAATTTGTTAACATCGAGTATAGATTGAAGTGTCAAGAAGTCGCTTCTGAAAGTATTTGTATGGAGTGTAGCCATGTAGGGAATTGAAACGTGGACGATTAATAGTTTGGACAAGAAGAGAATAGAAGCTTTCGAAATATGGTGCTACAGAAGAATGCTGAAGATTAGATGGGTAGTTGACATAACTAGTGAGGAGGTATTGAGTACAATTGGGGAGAAGAGAAATTTGTGGCACAACTTGGGATCTGTTGGTAGGACATGTTCTGAGGCATTAAGGGATCACCAGTTTAGTTTTGGAGGGCAGCGTGGAGGGTAAAAATCGTAGAGGGAGACGAAGAAATGAATAGACTAAGCAGATTCAGACGGATGTAGGTTTCAGTAGGTACTGGGAGATGAAGAATCTTGCGCAGGATAGAGTAGCATGGAGAGTTGCATCAAACCAGTCTTTGGACTGAAGACCACAACAACATATACCACTGCGCAAATTGTACCCGTCGTGAATAGTCCTTATCCAGTAATGGCTGCACTTTCTGCAGTTGTTATGGATGGTGCTGGTATTAATGGACAACACGTCACACAGCACTCTTACCCGAGTGCAGCACCTGTGCTAGCTGCCTACTGCAGTGGCTTGGTCCTCTTCGACCTTTGTCAGTACGTCCTCCTCTAACTGTTAGTACAATCGACACACCACAGGCACAAAACACCTACGTGTAGCTTTCCGGCCTCTCTGAGGAGTCTCTTGATGGTGGCCGCGAACGTGAAATGATGTGGGGTAGGCTACGTTCGTCTGGAAAACTTTCTGCACATAATCTTGCAACATGTGACCCACTGCAATCCGCTTTGCTGCATGCAAGTAGCGTGTCAGTCATTTCCGAAGTTGTGTACTGGTACATGTCACACTGACTGTCGTCACTAACGTTGCTGCACTGACTGACCTCACAACGTCCGCAGTAGGCTGTTTGGAGGAATGTAGCGCACACGCAGGAATGTTATTAACCACAGATCGTCCATCCGCAACCCACATATGCCTAAAGGGCTGTATGCCTTCCGTATTCAGACAGCAAAACGAGTTTGAACAACCCAGCACAACCCTTCGTCGTCAGATTTCGCTGCCCTCCTTCACCGAAGCCTTGCGTTTATGGCTTCCTTCTTGAAAATACGAGGGTAGTTCAATAAGTAATGCAACACGTTTTTTTTCCTGAAACAGGGGTTGTTTTATTCAGCATTGACATACACCAGGTTATTCCCCAATCTTTTAGCTACACAACACTATTTTTCAACGTAATCTCCATTCAATGCTACGGCCTTACGCCACCTTTAAATGAGGGCCTGTATGCCTGCACGGTACCATTCCGCTGGTCGATGTCGGAGCCAACGTCGTACTGCATCAATAACTTCTTCATCATCCGCGTAGTGCCTCCCACGGATTGCGTCCTTCATTGGGCCAAACATATGGAAATCCGATGGTGCGAGATCGGGGCTGTTGGGTGCATGAGGAAGAACAGTCCACTGAAGTTTTGTGAGCTCCTCTCGGGTGCGAAGACTTGTGTGAGGTCTTGCGCTGTCATGAAGAAGGAGAAGTTCGTTCAGATTTTTGTGCCTACGAACACGCTGAAGTCGTTTCTTCAATTTCTGAAGAGTAGCACACTACACTTCAGAGTTGATCGTTTGACCATGGGGAAGGACATCGAACAGAATAACCCCTTCAGCGTCCCAGAAGAATGTAACCATGACTTTACCGGCTGAGGGTATGGCTTTAAACTTTTTCTTGGTAGGGGAGTGGGTGTGGCGCCACTCCATTGATTGCCGTTTTGTTTCAGGTTCGAAGTGATGAACCCATGTTTCATCGCCTGTAACAATATTTGACAAGAAATTGTCACCCTCAGCCACATGACGAGCAAGCAGTTCCGCAGAGATGGTTCTCCTTTGCTCTTTATGGTGTTCGGTTAGACAGCGAGGGACCCAGCGGGAACAAACCTTTGAATATCCCAACTGGTGAACAATTGTGACAGCACTACCAACAGAGATGTCAAGTTGAGCACTGAGTTGTTTGATGGTGATCCGTCGATCATCTCGAACGAGTGTGTTTGCACGCTCTGCCATTGCAGGAGTCACAGCTGTGCACGGCCGGACCGCACGCGGGAGATCAGACAGTCTTGCTTGACCTTGCGGCGATGATGACACACGCTTTGCCCAACGACTCACCGTGCTTTTGTCCACTTCCAGGTCACCGTAGACATTCTGCAAGCGCCAATGAATATCTGAGATGCCCTGGTTTTTCACCAAAAGAAACTCGATCACCGCCTGTTGTTTGCAACGCACATCCGTTACAGACGCCATTTTAACAGCTCCGTACAGCGCTGCCACCTGTCGGAAGTCAATGAAACTATACAAGACGAAGCGGGAATGTTTGAAAATATTCACACAAGAAATTTCCGGTTTTTTCAACCAAAATTGGCCGAGAAAAAAAAGTGTTGCATTACTTATTGAACTTCCCTCGTAGATCAGTTTGCCTTCCCACACAACATCCTAAGAGTGGATGGAATTTTTTGGGTCACCCTTTATTCTCTCAGAATAGATATTATATCGCCTAAAGTTATTTTGGCTCCTATGAAAGTTGACGCCGGTTGATTGATAAAATTCATGTCTTCCAATGGGAAGAAAGAAAATTTGGTATTGAAATCTCGCAGCCTGACAACAACGCTCAATGTCAGTTGCGTTTCATAGATACCATCGTTTATCCAAAACACAGAATTCCACGGAAACGATGAAACGTCCCCTTTGAACAATTAAACATGCCTGTGCTTAAACTGACACACAATATTTTTAGCGCAACGCAATCTGACTTTCAAAAATCCCTACAAAAGAATGGCCCCGACTAACATTAACCTATACCTCTCACAAATCACTTACCTCACAAAAATCTTCGTTACTCGAACTATCGCAATACAGCGAGCGCCACTACTGCCAGCTAAATAAAAGATTCGAACTACGGAAGGCACTATGTACTGATAGGCATAGTTAGCAAATGAAAGATTTTAATAGAGAACAAACAATGTATTTACCTTAATAGTGTTGAAAATCATAATATACATAGCAGTTCATGGCATCCAGTCTTACAAATTTCAAAACTCCGCCATTTCTCTCCCCACATCCACCACTGCTGGCGGCTTACCTCCAACTGCGCAACGCTATGCGCTGTTCGCATCCAGCTGCCCAACAATACAATGGCGAGTATTACAACAATGCAAAGCAGCCACAGACTGCACACAGCACAGCCAGTGATTGTTATACAGAGCGCTACGTGGCGTTACCACTAAGAAAACATAAACAGCCTACTTACATAGCCCCCATGCGCCACACAAAAAATTTTACAAATTGTTTTGGGCACTGGGCAATAATGATTTGATAAAATTTTTCATAATTACAATAACAAAGATATCAAATGCACACACTTATTGATACAATGTTGGTCAAAAGCTAAAATTTTCTCACAGTCCATCATAATGACAGTCCTGATCATTCATCACAGTAAAATAGCAGTGTTTTTCTCAAAGTCCGAGCAGTAAAAGAAAATGCACACGGAAGTAGTGGATTTCCATGCAGCCTTGAAGAAGTAGTGTTGTCCTTCAATGGAAAGACAGTGCTGACTCTTGACATGCAGATAGGTAATGGGCTACAACAGAGCAAACCCACAGCAGAGTCAGACGAAGTTTTGAAGAATATTGGCAGGTAGGTCATCACAGAGCAGACCCACTGTAGTCCTGATAGAGATTATGTTATTGGTGGGCCACCAGAGGTGCAGACCCACTGCCGTCCTTGTAGAAATAATGGTATTGGTGAGTCATCAAAGGTGTAGACCCACTGTAGTCCTTGTAGAGATGGCCAGCAGCCATCTGCTGCGACTGTGCAGGTGCACAATCACCATCGAAGAGTCTTGTGGACAATATAGCAAGTCCATGAACCACCACTTGTGCATTCACAAAAATTTTTTTTGAAATGTCCTTAGAACCAGCAATGCTGTTATCCGGTCCTTTGCTGAACTATTAACACACGTGCAAACACTAACAGTCCCAACTTCTCACATATTGTGCATATAGTATGACCAACAGAAACGTGTGCAGTGAAATGTAACTTAATTTGAAGAACTGGTGTCTATACAATTATAAATCTACAACAAAAGAATACAATTACAAAGGTACAAAATATATCATTAAAGAACATAACAATACAGATAACATTTGTAGTACAGACTTTACAAAAGAATAGAAATAAACATAAATATCAGTGTTACAGGAATTATGACATAAGTACATATATAAAATAATGAGAATAGTTTCGAAACATTAGTTTCACATATGAACATTAAAACAGAACAGAATAAATAATGTCTAAAGATCTTTACAAAGAAAATAACATAGTATTTGAAAAATTCTACAACATAAATCTTATTAGCTAAACACATAAAGACAGGAAAAAACACAAATATACAAGAGTACACAAACACATAGCAGAATAACACAGGAGGAAAGGACAGGATTTGTTTTCAGTGTAACATTTGGTACTGCAGTCCAACCCAAAACTTCATTTCTTAGATCTTTCCTCTTATTTCAACATTTCTTTCCACTAAAAAAATCCTATCCAAGCATGCTTTCTGTATTTATATGTTCACATATTTCTTATCTCATTATTTATTTTCCATTATCTTACCTCATCATTTATTTCCAAGAAAATCCTACCTAAACCCATTGTCCCTAAACCCTACTTCTCTGTTCATATCCTATTTCAAAATACTTTTTTGGTCACACCATTTTCTTATAGCTTCTCAATGCATTTCTTCCAATTCATCATAACTCGTTCTCTTATATAGCCTACCCCATCTTAAGCTAACTTAAATCTACTGAGCTCAGATGCTAAACTAAAGGATGAGGTAATGCAGCAGCACAAAACAATTAATACAAACAGCAATAAAAAAATGGAAACTGTCAAAGCAAGCTACAGTAAATCTAAATTACCAAGCAAATGCAACATTACAACTAATATGAGCCAATGTGCAGCAACAAGGAAAATAAATCAGTAGTAAAACAGGCTTAACAGAGTAATACAAAGTGAAATTTAGTAGCACTATGACTGGCAAACAGCAGCAGCAAATGCAGTAACTTATATCTAAACATGACAAAGCTCAAGCAGAAAAATATTACAGTAAAGACAACAATGCAGATAAGGGAAATGTATATCCACATCTTAATGTCTATGTAATTAAAGTGGTGCACCACAAAGACTTTTTCTATGAAATAAATTACCAAATACTTGAAAAGAAAATTATGTATGCAGTTCCTGTGAAGGGAAATGTCTTTTTGTGCTCCCTCATTTTGTTTTGGAAGTATCACAAAATTATTATTTACTGGATCTGTAGACTGAAAATATCTATATTAGTACATCTATAAAATTTTATTTTAACCAATGCTGCAGTGCAGCTAGAAACTAGATATTAAACAAAATAGGCAAAGCAAGGCGTGAAACGTCATTCACCAGCCGTATGGCATTTCATAATGTAGTAAACAATCTTTCAACTACCAAGACAATAGACATGAAATGTTTCTCATCATTTCATTTCAGTAAATATCATAAATTAAGAACTCTACAGTGTAATCATGTTTTCAAGTTTGGGGGTGTCGTATTTACGCTTTCTACAAAGGAATGGCAATAGCGAGGATAATGGCCTCTTTTTTTTTTTTCTTCTCCACCTGTGCCTCTGAGAGGCACACACTAATGGCTTTTTTCTAGGCATCTGTCATGCAGCAGGGGTGCCCACGATGCAGTACATGCAGGTGGTCACTTAACTTTCTTACCGAAATATTTACGACAGCAGTTTCCGCTACAGTGACAGTCTCATATAAAAATATTTCACAGCTCAAGAATTTGCATTACAAATCTGTAGAAACAAAATCCTATTGATATAACAGTGTCCAAAAAATTTTCGTCAGCATTGTAATACATTCACACATTTACATACATTTCATAACTCTTAAAGTACGATTTTTGGTTTCCAACAACCTTTTTCACAAACCAGAGTCCCTGATCACTACTCATTATTCCTTACCTTATTCGTCGACACTTCTTCAATATTTCATCATAACAGATACGTAGCATAATCCAATTACTCATATAGCATCAGCTTATTGATCATAAACATACCGCAACAGCATAATACACATCGTCATCGTAAAAATAACATCATAACTCCTCAGTCAAATCTCAAAAACGTCATAGCTTTCTGCAATAATGTCAAAACCTAAAAAAAATTCTCTGCTCATTTCAATAGTGTCATCTACCTCAAACGTACTTTAAAATCATGCTCTCTTACCAAATACATCAATCAAAGCTCTTATAGTATCACAATGGTTCCGAAAAAATACGAACAGTTCACAAAGTACAGACAAAATACAATTTCGTGAGTGTGAAGTTACCCAACTGTGTAATTGTGTAAACATGTGTCACTGATGTAGTAAAAAAAATTTTGTCTCTCTCAGTTAAATGATCAGATAGCTGTGTAATTTGTGTGTTAGAGAAATATGGTACCGATGTGTAAAGTTGTATAAGCAAATACCATATTAGCTAGGGCTCCTTGTGCTTGCCAAACACATGGTACACAAAGTATGCGTGTACCCCCCTGAGGATTAATGTAATTATGCCCTCATGTGTTACAGATTACAGCAATGGAATGAAATGTATCACGGAAAACTTTCTTTGTAATTCAAAAATCTTAAAAAATAAATGGTTTAAGTACAAAATTAATCACTCAAGTGCGTGTCCTGTAGCGCTAAATGTGCGTCTTGCTGTAAGATAATTCTGTGGAACTGTCGTAGTTATCATCCTCTGTAAGCAAAGTTCTGCTGAAGTCAATGTACTTACCTCATTATAAACGAAAGTGAAATGCTTTGCGTATAGATATCGTAGTTATTACGTACTTGATCAAGAAAGTACTATAATGTAACGTATTGTTGTGCTACGAAAAAGGCTGTCTCATTGTAGCTATACCACAAAAGTTACTACTAAAACATGTCTTACTTTCCAGAATAATTCAGAAAAGCTGTGCAGATATAAAACAGAAACACCGCAAAAGCAACATTGTAAATTGTCACTCATTAGTATCGTCGTGATAAAATCGTGTAGCTGTCACATAAACTAACCACTGTGTCATCTGGTATCTCACAGAAAGTACTTTAAATCCAGAATGTATTTTCTAGTAAACCAAAATGTTGCATTAATATCCCATTAGCAGTACTGGTAAATGTTCTAAGTATGTGATCCCTATAGTCGCTATGTAATCCTGCAACTAACAAGCAAGAATGTACACACACAATAACACTGTGACGTCTGTTCACTATAACAATGCATTCGTAATTTCTGTTGAAATAAGTTCTCTTGCTTCTTGATTGGATATTTAACTTCAAACATTGTTGCATGTTAACAGTTTCTAAGTCTGAGAATGCATACTAGAAATGTGAAGTGAAACGTTTTATGGCAAAGACGAAGTTAAAAAGCAGATTATCTCTCAATAAACGATTTTACATGTGAAATGTGGTGCAAGCCTTTACTCTTACTACTAAGCAGAGCTCCAGCTTCAACGGAATCATCGTGTGGTATATGTCGGTAAAGAATACTGGAATTTTTCTCAAGGTTAGCATCTATATTATTTTTCTCTGAGCCAGCTGACGCACGCGGCTGCCTGCTGTGCGAGTCATTGTCTGTCTCTTTGTTGGCGTGCGTCGTTGCTAGGATTAGGAGACCTAACTTCTACAAATTCACCTTGTCGAGAGTGCCCTGCTCTGTTTGAATCCCCCCAGTTCTGATAAATTTCAGGTCCGCCGTTATGATTATATCGTCTATCGTCATGTCGGTAGATTCCACAGTTTCTTTCTTGTCGGTCACGTGGTGGAGAATTTCTCCCTGAATCGTAACTGCGCGCTGAACTGTTGCGTCTGAAATTATTCTATCTCCCTTGATAATAATAGTTCTGGTTACCATATTGTCTGTTTCTATGATTGTCTCTGTCATATTCATTACTACGGAAATGCGAACTTTCTCTGTAACTATTACTGGTGTCTGTTTTGGTCACGATTTGTGTTGTGATAACAGCCTCGTCGTGTCCAGTTATTATTTCTTTCGTCGCGGAATTGCGACGGATGTGACCTGTAATTGTTGTGTTCCTGTCTTCGCGTTCCGCAATTGTCAGTGTCAATTTCTAATTCTTGTAAGAGTCCCTGAAAAGCTTCAATGTCGTCTTTGCAACGTCCTGCCAAAATAATATGTCGTAAATGTTCAGGTAATTTGATTAAGCAAATGCGGATGAGTTCTGAGGGGCTGTATGGGTTTGACAAGTACTGATTCTTGTGCAACATGTCTTCAAAATATTTCGCAAGACTGGAAAATTCAGATTGTGCGAAATGTTTCATCATTATGATGCTATGTTTTACTCGGTCTTGTGCAGCTTGAGACGAATATGCTGAGAGGAAGGCATGGTAAAATTCTCCATCACTGTGACAATCGTGAATGACCGATCGCATTCTTACAGCAGGTTCATTCTCTAAATAGCCACACATAAATTCTAATCTGTGCTCTATTGACCAGTTGGGAGGAAAACAATGAGAGAATTGATGGAGCCACGCTTGTGGATGAATGTCGTTGCCAGAATTCTTAAATGTTTTAAATTTACGTGTAGTAATGAACAGCTTATAGTCAAAATCATCATGTCGGCGAGTCGCATATCGGTCAATGTTACGTCGTTTCGGCGGTTCCATTTCAAAATTCGGTGCACCTTGCCAATTTCTTTCATAATTTCCGAAATGCGCTGTGTTATTATTTTGTGGCTGTTCCGTATTTCGATGTCCCTCTTCCCGTATTGGGGCGCGAGTGCCCTCTGAAATACGCAAACACGTAATTCTTGTATTACCTGTGTCAGCTGATCTTGTACTTCCCGGATTTTTGTTTGGTGTTGCGTATTAATTTGATTCTGATTTTGTTTGAATTTCCTAATTTGTTAGCACTCTTCTGCGTCATTAAAGACTACCGGTTTTGTGTCATTCAGATTATCATCTACCTTCGTAGATAAATTATTTAGCTGATCCGAAAGTTCAACTACTTTCTCTGATAATGAACTAATTTCCTCCATGTGTCTTTCTGAACCAATTTTCAGAGTATCTACTGTGTCCTTTAAGTTTTCCTGAGTTTTTGCAAGTTGCGTAACTGAATTGGTAGATGCAACTGAGTCAATTTTAGCTTGCAAGGTCTCACGATTTTCATGAACAATAGTTTGCAGTTCTTTTATGGCTGCTTCGCGATTCTGTAATGCATTATCATGAGGCGAAAAAATAGGTTGGAAATGCTCACAAATTTGTGTTTTTACGTCATTACAGACTTTTTGACATTTCAATTCGATTTTATGTAACTCAGTAGTTAAATCTTCACGTGTTTGTTCAAGCGTGGTGTGAAGATTTTGTTCCATTGCGTCTAACTGTTGCTGTGTTTGTTTCTGGTGTTGTTCCATTGTGTCTAACTTTTGAAGATTTTGTCCCATTTGTTTCTGATTTTGTTCAGGCGTTGTGTCTAACTTTTGCAGCCTTTGTCCAATTTGTTGCATTAACTGTAATAACAATGCACTGGTATCTGTAACATGTTCCTCAGTGCTTTTCGGCAGTCAATTTGCACCGGCAACATTCACATTTTGACAAGCAGAAAATGTGTCTGGACTTATTTGAGAAAACGGTGAGGACGCAAAACCTGAATCTACAGTATTTGCAAGATTGTGTCCTGTCATTTCGGATTCCTGAGGCGAGCTGTTGCCGACCGATCGATCGATAATGCTTCCCTGTTCACTAATTGTTTCACTGCCTACACCATTATTTGCAGCCCACTCCATTTCCCTATGCACAATTACCAAATTACTACTTTGAAACCGAGCGAGGTGGCGCAGTGGTTAGACACTGGACTCGCATTCGGGAGGACGACGGTTCAATCCCGCGTCCGGCCATCCTGATTTAGGTTTTCCGTGATTTCCCTAAATTCTTTCAGGCAAATGCCGGAATGGTTCCTTTGAAAGGGCACGGCCGACTTCCTTCCCCGTCCTTCCCTAATCCGATGAGAACGATGACCTCGCTGTCTGGTCTCCTTCCCCTAACAACCCAACCCCAACCCAACTACTTTGAACATTAGTTAATTCGTTACTCGGCGGCGCTAACACACTGCTTTCGTCTTCACTGTCATTTCTCAGTTTACTTTGGAGCCTAGTATTACGTTTTTCACACGCCATTATTGTCACAATATTTCACACGACAACACAGAAAATCACAATTTGAAGAGCAAAAATAAGAAAACACATTAACATAGCACTGAAAATAATATCTAGTTAATTGCAGCTGCGAAATACTTGGTGCAAATCTACATGCATGCCCCAACTATTTTACTGTACAACAATGAACGACTGCAACTAAAAAGATTTTCTCTACAATTACGCGCTAGCAATAAACAAAAGCTACACTAATTACACAAACTACAAGAAAAAAATCAGAAGATTCCAGTGAGGTATCCTCGGCTAAGGGTAGACATATCAAACGTCCCCTTAGAAAAATTAAACATGACTGTGCTTAAACTGACACACAATATTTTTAGCGCAACGCAATCTGGCTTTCAAAAATCCCTACAAAAGAATGCCCCTGACTAACATTAACCTATACCTTTCACAAATCACTTACCTCACAAAAATCTTCGTTACTCGAACTACTGCAATACAGCGAGCGCCACTACTGCCAGCTAAATAAAAGATTCAAACTACGGAAGGCACTAACTACTGATAGGCATAGTTAGCAAATGAAAGATTTTAATAGAGAACAAACAATGTATTTACCTTAATAGTGTTGAAAAATCATAATATACATAGCAGTTCATGGCATCCAGTCTTACAAATTTCAAAACTCCGCCATTTCTCTCCCCACATCCACCACTGCTGGCGGCTCACCTCCAACTGCGCAACGCTATGCGCTGTTCGCATCCAGCTGCCCAACACTACAATGGCGAGTATTAGAACAATGCAAAGCAGCCACAGACTGCACACAGCACATACAGAGCGCTACGTGGCGTTACCAATAAGAAAACATAAACAGCCTACTTACAACGAAACCTACAAAAAGCTTCTTTTACTTAATGTTCTATCTAGAGCATTACTTGTTGTTTAGTTCATCAGTCCAAAGACGGATTGATGAAGTTCTGCAGTCCTATCTCTTTCCAGCTTTTCTTTTCATTTCAGTGGTGAACTTTGTTCTCATCAAGCAGCTACCAATATTTTTTTACATGCATACCGGTTTCGGAGTATTATAACAGCGTTTTCAATGCAAAAACACGCCATTAACTTGGTGTTGTACTAAGTCCATGTTAGAGCATTGACTGTTGGCAATGCTGAATTTCATAATAAGGCCGTCGTCGACCTTTTTAAGACTTGCTGTATCACAGTACACTGTAGTGATACCTACATAGTCATGTTTACACACAAGTCTGGTAGACTGCCGTTTGGAACGAACGCTTTTCATCTATAGCAGGACTCCTACACGCTCGACGGAAGTCGCTTGGTTCGACCACAGACGTTTAGTTGCGAGTCGCCTCTATCTGCTAGTACGAGGTATCGTTGTCAAATATGGTGCAGGACTCTCTAAGCGAAAGTTAAGGGCTTCAACCAGTTCGGCCAACGAAAGCGTGACACGGCAGGATTAATCCTTTTTTCCACCACGTTTTCCCGAGACTAAGCTTACATACTTCGTGTTCGTCCTGTGGGAAAAACTACTTCCTTCTGTGACTTTAAGAGCATCTGATCACCAAATGTCGGAACTTGATAAGATCGCAGCCTCCTGCGAGCATCAAAAGTCACGCTAAATAAAGTCGTATCGTTTCAGGTACTTTTGACATATCTTTGTTTACATTCAGGTTGGCTCAATTTGAATCCAGATTAGGCATCTGCAAACTCAAGTGACTTACAAATAGTTATTAACACTCATTTTCTAATTTTCTGGCGGTTTGTAATATTACTTCTTATGTGAATCTGAAATGTTGCTTGAGAGGGAGTGTTAATTATTCTTACTCAGTGTCATCCGTCACCACTCTGACGAAAGCTGTATAGGTTGTTTGCTGGAAACTTACGTGATCATTCGCATTTGGATCTGTGTATTCAATAACTTACACCTTTCCTTGGTATTTTCAATGTCAGTCGTTTGTATTCGCACCAGTTTGAAATTTTCACTACTTTCATGGGGTGATATGGCTCTAGTTTACGCTTGAGCAGCGTCACATAGCATTCGTGTTTCCTGTTAAGCTGTTACGTGGTAAAAATTTTTAAGCATACAAGGTAACGCTTCTACGTCGGGATTTTCGAAGAGCTGAGACTACGTGATTGCAGGCTAAATGTTGTAGGCTATCAGATAAAGTACGAAACAGTTGACAAATAGGTCTGTCTTTGCATCACTCAGGTCTATGAGGTACGATTGAAACACTCTTGTGTCGTTGATGTTTAATAAGTTTATGCCCGTTAATAACTTCATCAGTTCAGTTGTGTTACTTCGAGTAACCTCCCCACTTTTTGTAGCGCTTTCTGTGAGATCCCTCCATTCTTTCTTTATTAATAAGATCAAATAGTGCTATCCAAATTGGTACCTTCAACTGGGGTTGGGATAATTTCAACCTAAAACACATGGAAAGTGGACCCACATATTTCGTCATTTGTTGCTTCATGGAATGCATTTTATTGCTTAACAGTAATATTATACTTACAATTTAAAAATTCTAGTTAAAAGAATAACAAAGCTCACAATCATTTTAAAGGCATAAACAGCTCAGTTCATTTAATTTCTGGTAAGCTCCTATGGAACCAAATTGCTAAGTCATCGGTCCCTAGGCTTACACACTTCTTAATCTAACTTGAACTAACTTACACTAAGGACAACGCACACACACCCATACCCGAGGGAGGACTCGAACCTCCGACGGGGGTAGCCACGCGAACCATGGCAAGGTGCCTTTGACCGCACGGCTACCCCGCGCGCCTCAGTTCGTTAATAAAGAACTTTAACAATTTATACAATTAAGAGCAGGGCTTGAAACCAGAGGTATACGGTCCACAAACACAAAAAAGAAGTCACACCAGTTAGCCGTGGCTGCAAGAGGGCTCAACAAACAATTATATCAGCAAAATGAACTAAAACGGCAGCCACTAAACTTACTAACAATTTCCAAGCATGGGTATACTTACACAAGTGGACAACGCCCATCCAAAATACAGAAAGGAAAACAAGTCATACCACTGACTGTGGCTGTTGGAATACCCTTAAGAAGGAATAAGCCTTAATAAAAATCCCTTAAGCAATAAAATACACAAAACCAAAAGTACCGGCAAATCTGGAAAGGCATACAATTCAAATGTGACTCCAAAGTGGTACACACCAGCAGACGCGTTGACATTTAATAAATATACAATTGCTCAAAACACAAGGTAAGCTGAGAAATACAGCAGACGGCTGTCACAGCCAACAAGGTGCAAGCAGGCAAGTTTCACAATAAGTGCAGTCAGTTAATGACTGTGGATCAGAAGAACGGTTCAACAGTTTATATTGATAATTGAAAAGCCTTAAAACGTAACGGTTGGCAACAAGGGGGCAAGGTTTAAACGAGTAGTTAATGAGCAGGTGTAGAGAGAAAGAACTTCGGGCTTGCAGAACATGCTTTAACCCTCAAGAGCTTACAGAATTCACCAAATAGGACAGACGCCTTGGCACGAGTCAAACGATCAACTTCACTTTACTTGAGCCATGGCTAGTAGACGCACCAGATTGCCAGCCAACACAGACGTCGTGCGACGACAGAAGTGCCGCCGAAGCAGGAAGCAGACACGTCTTTGCTCCGGGCCCAGGGAACAGGAACGCGTCGTCCGCTGCCAAAGCTACCTGCCAACACGTGTCAGAAGGGAACAGTAATCTGCTGTAGGAAATCTCAAGCTCTCGCGAAAGCAACTACACACACAAGTTAGAAGCTTAAAACTCCTTGTTGTCCGCTGTGACCGAGCGGTTCTAGGCGCTTCAGTCAGGAACCGCGCTGCTACTACGGTCGCAGGTTCGAATCCTACCTCGGGCATGGATGTGTGTGATGTCCTTAGGTTAGTTAGGTTTCAGTAGTAGTCTACGTCTAGGGAACTCATGACCTCAGATGTCATAGTGCTTAGACCCATTTGAACTATTTTAACACTCCTTTAAATTAATTGTAAGTCGGAAGACGAAATATCAGCGCCTGCTGATGTAGTCATTAAGATGTACTCATCTACAAAGGGTGCTTTACGCCTGACACAGATTATGTTACTCTGACCGATAATGATACATACAATCACTCGGAGGTGCGTTAGTATAACAGAACCAATTTCACATTAAGCCATTGGGTCTTGCAATATCATGTACGCAAGAAATAAGAAGACAACACTCAGATGTGAAGGAGTCGTGACTTCCAGGATTGCAAGGCGGGGTGTTATTGCCTCCAATCCATACAGGCGGTCTTCGAGGTGACGTAATATTTAAGCTTGAGGAGTACACGGGAGACTTGCCGACCAGGTTACACGCTACGTCGGCTGCTCTTCCCGCAATCTGCCGCTACCAATTCTTAAGCGACCCGACAAGGCTTGCTTCCGACCAATTTAACCACTCGTGGCCTCTCGAGGACCACACCAGACAGGCGGAGGCATCCAAAAGCAGCAACTTACCAGCCACGTGCCATCCAGCCAAATGACTGTAACAGGGGCCGCCAAATCAGCAGCACACGCCACGACCAAAGGTCATAGCCCGCGACGTACGATCAGATCTATATCGGCAACCCAAGTAGTTAGTGGCGCCAGCGGAATGCCATGCCACCAAGATTGAAGCCACCACAGCCCACTAGGGTCAAATTCACTGTCCGGGAGTAAATTTCATGGCACGAAACGTACTTATCACTTTGCATGATTACTTACAGTTTCTCAAGAGAGGAGGCGGCTTTCAAGTTTCTGCCGTAAATCTACGCTGATCAGCCAGAACATTATGACCACTACCTAATAGTTGGCGTTCCCACGTTTGGTGCGGATAACTGTGGTGACGCATTATGGCGTGAAAGCAATGAAGCCTTGGAAGGTCGATGGTCGGAGTTGGCACCATATGTGTACACACAAGTCACCTAATTCCCGTAAATTCCGGGGACGGATGCGAAGAGCTCTGACGGCACGTTGAATCAC
Source organism: Schistocerca americana (assembly GCF_021461395.2). Lineage (NCBI taxonomy): Eukaryota > Metazoa > Arthropoda > Insecta > Orthoptera > Acrididae > Schistocerca > Schistocerca americana. The sequence continues at coordinate 43,399,641 of NC_060120.1, forward strand.
ATCCCAGATGTGTTCGATGGGGTTCAGATCTGGCTAGTTCGGAGGCCAGAACATTAATTGGAACTCGCCACTGCGTTCCTCGAACCACTCCATTACACTCCTGGACTGTGACGTAGCGCATCACCTTGCTGAAGAATGTCACAGCCCTCGGGAAGTGGTGTAAGTGCTCTGAAGCCAGTGTATGGTATTCCTTGGCGATCATGGTGCCTTTCATGAGCTTCACTGGATGCATGGATGCCGACGATAACTTTCCCCAGAGAATAATGTAGCCACCGCCAGCTTGTCTCCATCCTGCAGTACAGGTGTCAAGGACTTGTTCCCCTGGAAGGCGACGGATTAGCGCCCTCCCATCGGTTTGATGAAGAAGGTATCGGGCTTCATCAGACCATGCAACGCTTTGCCACAGCGCCAGTGTCCAGTGCCGATAGTCATGTGCCCATTTCAGTCGTAGTTGCTGATGTCATGGTGTTAACATTGGCACATGTTAGGTCGTCGGCTGCGGAGGCCCTTTGGTGCACTGTGTGTTCAGAAACAGCCCAGTATGAAAGTCTGATGCTAGTTTCACCAAAGTTGGCCACCTGTCCTATTTTACCATCCTGTCTTACCTACAACGTCCGATATCTGCAACCACCTAACCCCACGACATCTGGACGTGGTTTCTCCTAGGTTTCGCCACGTGTTGAAGACACACAGCACTCCTCGAACACCCGACAGGTCGTACATTCCATAATGTTCGCGCCGATCCACGTGACCTCGGTCGCACTCAGATATGATAATTAAAAAACAGTCTTGATCGCAAATTTCTTTTAATCGGAGTGACCAGTTTCCATCCTTAAGGATCATCTTCCGACTCCAGAACGGCAGGTGGACTTCCATGGAGCAGGCTGCGCTGATCCACGACTGCTCAGTCAGTTCAGAGTCGTGGATCAGCGCAGCCTGCTCCATGGAAGTCCACCTGCCGTTCTGGAGTCGGACGATGATCCTTAAGGATGGAAACCGGTCACCGATTAAAAGAAATTTGCGATCAAGACTGTTTTTAATTATCATATTAATATAAGACCGCTGATAATGTTTTCAAAAATTTTACAAACTCAGATAGACCGCGCGCATTCCCCATTTTACACATGGAAAATAAGCTCACTGATACTACATTCACCGTGCATGTGTCTGATTAGCAGTCATTCTTCGCCTGTGACGCTGTTGTCGCCTTAATGGGTTTGTGTTGATAGTAGGTCGGTTGTCATAATATTCTGGCTGATCACTGTATGAGCTGCTTGCCGGCGGCAATGCAGTACATGAGCGCAGCCCATCGCTATCAATGCAAGCCAGTGTCTTCCAGCATACTGCAGCAGCCTGCGTGGACCATTGTATTTTCTACGGTTACTGCATGCTAAAAATGCCGCACATGCAGTGAGACAACCTTTAATTTTCAGCACTTCTTTCCTAGGTGTCCTTCGCATATTTTAGTTTTCATCCAGTGCACTTTCATGCATGTCTTACATTACTACTACTACTACTAATGTATCAGTTAGTTTCAATACGTAATTATTTCATAAAATATTACATTACATGAATTATATTCGGTAGATTCCGCGGAGGCAAGTCAGTGGATTGCGAAAAGAAGTCAAGGGCATACTTTTCATCCAAATGCATGTACAGTGTGGTGTAATATGAAACGGTAAGCCACGTCTGGTCTCTCGAGTCATCTTATCTGTGCTGTGGTAGCTGTACGATCTGCTGTCCTTATAATGTGACGATCCTGGCGTGGGCCTGTACCATGTGTACATACAGAACCTCGTCTAAGAGTGTGAGAATGTTCACGTGACCACTGACTAACGCAGCATGTACAACTTGTGTGGCATTTCTCCGAAAGAACCATCTCGCAATATGGAAGGCCACAATATTACCCCTTTCAAAGCCGCTCAGTTGGCTGTCGGAAGCACGACTATGTCTCCGTGACATGGCTGCCTACTTGCTTCAGATGTTTGCACCACACTGGGCCTTATGGCTGCGAGCATCCCCTATTAAAGGCGGAGACGGATGGCGCTCTGATAGCTGTGCCACTGTGCTACCTGTTGGCGGGCGACTTTGACACCGTTGTCAGAACTACTACTGTCCGTCAATTGGTTCATGCTTTCATCGGATCAAAATCTTTCCAAGTATAATAACTTTTTCCCGACATTGTATTTCTTTACATTCGTGATTATCAACAAATGATTGGAAAAGAGTACAGGTAGTTCCAGCTTTCAAGAAGGGTCGTCGAGCAGATGCGCATAACTATAGGCCTATATCTCTGACATCGATCTGTTGTAGATTTTTCGAACACGTTTTTTGCTCTGGTATCATTTCGTTTCTGGAAACCCAGAATCTACTCTGTAGGAATCAATATAGATTCCGGAAACAGCGATCGTGTGAGACCCAACTCCCTTTATTTGTTCACGAGACCCAGAAAATATTAGATACAGGCTCCCAGGTAGATGCCATTTTGCTTGACTTCCGGAAGGCGTGCGATACAGTTCCGCACTGTCGCCTGATAAACAAAGTAAGAGCCTACGGAATATCATACCAGCTGAGTGGCTGGATTGAAGAGTTTTTAGCAAACAGAACACAGCATGTTGTTCTCGATGGAGAGACGTCTACAGATGTTGAGGTAACCTCTGGCGTGCCACAGGGGAGTGTTATGGGGCCACTGCTTTTCACAATATACATAAATGACCTAGCAGATAGTGTCGGAAGTTCCGTGCGGCTTTTCGTGGATGATGCTGTAGTATACAGAGAAGTTGCAGCATTAGAAAATTGTAGCGAAATGCAGGAAGATCTACAGCGAATAGACACTTGGTGCAGGGTGTGCCAACTGACCCTTAACACAGACAAATGTAATGTATTGCGAATACATAGAAAGAAGGATCCTTTATTGTATGATTATATGATAGCGGAACAAACACCTGTAGCAGTTACTTCTGTAAAATATCTGGGAGTATGCGTACGGAAGGATTTGAAGTGGAATGATCATATAAAATTAATTGTTGGTAAGGCGGGTGCCAGGTTGAGATTCATTGGGAGAGTCCTTAGAAAATGTAGTCCATCAACAAAGGAGGTGGCTTACAAAACACTCGTTCGACCTATACTTGAGTTTGGCTCATCAGTGTGGGATCCGTACCAAGTCGGGATGACAGAGGAGATAGAGAAGATCTAAAGAAGAGCGGCGCGTTTCGTCACAGGGTTATTTGGTAAGCGTGATAGCGTTACGGAGATGTTTAGCAAACTCAAGTGGCAGACTCTGCCAGAGAAGCGCTCTGAATCGCGGTGTAGCTTGCTGTCCAGGTTTCGAGATGGTGCGTTTCTGGATGAGGTATCGAATATATTGCTTCCCCCTACTTATATCTGCCGAGGAGATCACGAATGTAAAATTAGAGAGATTCGAGCGTGCACGGAGGCTTTTCGGCAGTCGTTCTTCCCGCGAACCATACGCGACTGGAACAGGAAAGGGAGGAAATGACAGTGGCACGGAAAGTGCCCTCCGCCACACACTGTTCGGTGGCTTACGGAGTATAAGTGTAGATGTAGATGTAGATGTCTACGGTAACAGTTGTCAGCAATTTTAGTTGATT